>NC_134488.1:126663557-126717348 GCF_040206685.1 Ascaphus truei
CTATGAGCGGGTCATGTGGCAAGCGCAGAAACGGGATTTGATGCAGAATAATGAAAGTCCCCAGTATCTGTAGGGAAAATGTGCTTGAGGTACTCAGCAATGACTGCAATATTCCCATATATATGGATTTACTGGCAAAGCAAATATTTTACAGTGTAACGGCTTATTCACAGGAATTTGCCAGCGGAAAAATAAGTTATTACCATTGCAACCTGCAAGATCATTTAATGAGGGATCCTAACTACAGCAACAACTACTTCTTATTAGTATAGTCTTTGTACCTGGAAATGTTACAAAGTAGGCAACAGTGCAAGTCTATAGGTGTATATATGTGTGTGTGTGTGTGTGTGTGTGTGTGTGTGTGTGTGTGTGTGTGTGTGTGTGTGTGTGTGTGTGTGTGTGTGTGTGTGTGTGTGTGTGTGTGTGTGTGTGTGTGTGTGTGTGTGTGTGAAAAACGGGCTGCAGGGTGTGTGTGAAAAACGGGCTGCAGGGTGTGTGTGTGGTGTGTGTGTGTGTGTGTGTGTGTGTGTGTGTGTGTGTGTGTGTGTGTGTGTGTGTGTGTGTGTGTGTGTGTGTGTGTGTTTGTGTGTGTGTGTGAAAAACGGGCTGCAGGGGGTGTGTGTGTGTGTGTGTGTGTGTGTGTGTGTGTGTGTGTGTGTATATATATATATATATGTGTGTGTTTGTGTGTATATATATATATATATTATATATATTAATATATATATATATATACAAGAAAACAGAAAAGAAAAGAGATATGGCGCCACCCAGACCTACATAACGTATAAAAAGGCAAATAATGATGAAAATCTATGTTGTTCAGGACTAATACAAATAAAATAAAAAATATATAATAAAAAATATATGAAAATATATAATAAAATAATAAACAAATGAAAGAATATTGTCCAGATATAAAATACAATACAAATCCAGATGCAACTCCACACGCAAGTCTTTGCAGCCTGAATACAGGGGAACACCACTCCCTTGCAGATATCTATAGACAAAACAAACAAAAAACAGGCGCACTCATAGCGTAGTAAAGTTTACAAAAATGTATGTGGAGTTGAATGTATAAAAATGCGCACTCACAAACATAACGGGAACACAAGCAGTTATGTGTAATCCTCAATCGCCAGCCAGAATGCAGGAAACAAGCCGCTCCGGTGTGATCGTCCGATATGGAGGGAAATCAACAGCTCCCATGGTGCACTCCGTGTACCGGAAGAGGTAAGGAGCGTCTTCCCACTCCAAGCCCCTCGTCACTGCAATGGGTCTCCGATCACAATCCCGCGAGAACTCGATGACGTCACTGGGCTCACCGGATAGACTGTAGCAGCCCCCGCGAGGATAACAAAGTGATGGCTGCGCTTGGTATTGATTTACCCAATGTAGAAAGTCCCGTAAGTGAGATGGCAAATAAGTAATAAAACTGGACAATGTCACGTCCACAGACCGTCTTTTGAGACGAAACGCGTCGGGAGTGTTCTGGGGTCGTGACATTGTCCAGTTTTATTACTTATTAAACCCTCTCGGCTCTAAATACCTATTCTAGTAATTAGGTGAGCAGGTGAGTGTTAAGTCTGGTATGGATTTCCTATCCCCCAGCCTTAGTGACTGAATCTGTGGAGCGGATCACTTCCATAATAAGTCTGTACTTTCTTCTATAAATTAGGCAGAAAGCTGCCCATTATCCTGGGACAATAAATATAACACACAAACACACACACACACACACACACACACTCTATATTCTCACAATCTCCTGGGTGCAAAAATGTAATAATAATAAGGTTGATCGTATACCACTCCAATATAAAAATCCGCGATATAGAGAATAAACTATTTTAAAAGAAAAATGTGTCTACGTCTCGCTATCAGGAAATGTGAACTGCGGCGTTAACCACTTCCATGCCGCGGAGGGACCAGCCTCATGCCTACCTGGCAGCTGAAGGGTTAAGACAAGGGCTTTGCTACTGACCAATCCGGGATATCTCCCAGCAAGTCACGGGAGGTCTAATAACATAAATATACATTGTGTGCACTTCATCTGTTCCCAAGGACGGTGCTTTCAGAGCTACCACTGTCGCCATTGTGCTAATAAACCCCACTGCCATGACTTCTGTAATAGGATAGCACTGAGCCTGCTGAAGGACTTCTAAAAGGAACCAGTCACCCCGTCAAACCACGGTCTGTGTCACCCCCTTTTCATGTCCCAGAGGGAGAAGAAAACATTAAAGCACCATTTTAATTAACCCCTTTTCTGCTGGAGTGGAACATTATACTGATTGCATGTTCCCACCCCCTAGCTGATTCCTTGACAGCTCAGGTCTCAGTAGAGCTTTGTCAGCAGTGACTTGTCTTTATTAGCCGGTACAACTGGCAGCCCTTATTAGATTGCAAGTTCTTTGTGCGAGACGAATGTCTTTCCCCTAGGGGAAGTTGCCATAGTGGATGTGCATTGGGACGCCTTTGTGTATCGTATTATACTTGGTCACTTTCCCAGTGGCACTTCAATTGACACAAATAAACATATAATTATATAATACTGTGTGTCTGGGGTGTGCGCTCGCTAAACTGCTGCATGTCTAATGGTAAATTGTTTGGGAGGTCTGTGTCCCCTCCTCCTTAGCTCACCCATCCCCCTTCTATTTAATCAACAGGTCCCAGTACACACACGTGAATGTATGAGTCTAGTGAGAGATTTCGCCCCCCGGAGAGAGGTGGTGGGAAGTATATATTTGGTTGCACTTTTTTTGTTAAAGAATGTCTCTCACTATATTCATTAGGGCGCTCCTGGTTTGTAACCGCACTGCAGCTCATATAGTCTTCCTAAACGTTTCCCAAACCCCGTAGGCTACGGTCCCAGTCAGTGCGCACGCGTTGGAGCGCCTGGCGGCGGGTGCACCCATTTCTGCAGCAATCAGTGGGCTTCAGATTGCTGGCTACGGGGGGAGGGGAGGCGGGTTGCAGGGGCACGATCGTGACGTCACACGCCTGGTTCGCCCTCATTGGCCGAACCGCCGCCGTGACGTAGCCATCGCTCAGCCGCCGCGCCAAAAGACACATTTCTTGTCTTTTGGAAATGTGATTGTGTCATCGGCTTTGAGCACGCGCAGACTGGGGCCGGCCCCATAGAGGGCTGTCTCTTTGTTTCGTGTCGCGCACGCGATCGCGATCACTGGGGACAGGGCCTTAGGCTCCGCATACATTGTCACACATACCTTGCTGTTGGCTGTATTATTGTTTTGTTTCCTCTTTATGCAGTGGAAGAAATACAAAAGACACAGTGTAACATTGGCTGTGTAGCACCTGCTGAGATGGGTTACCGTGGCACGGTAGTAGGCTTGAAATGACCCCCACTTATGAAGAAAAAGTATAGAAAAACATATAGTAATGTACAAAATAATGTGACATATTAGATTGGCACGGGTGCTTCTCTGTTTATTGTATGTACACACACACACACACACACACATATTGTGACAGTCAGACACAGGCTATGTCAGCAGAAGGTTAGAGCGTGCGCTATTCCTAGAATGGGGTTACCTTCTGCTGCCCGCAGTGTCCCGGTGCAACGTTGTAAAGAAGAGTGGGCCAAAATTCCTCAACAACGATGTGAGAGACTGATGAAGTCATCGTTTTCTGTATGACTTCAAGTTATTGCTGCTAAAGGTGGTTCTACAAGCTATTGAATCATAAGGTGTACTTAGTTTTTCACATATGGCTTCTCCATTTTGGCTTTATTTTTGTTAAATAAATCATGACACGGTGTAATATGTCATGTGTTGTTGTTCATCTGAAGTTGTATTTACCTAATTGTTAGACCTGCTAAGGAACAGATGATTGTTATTATGTCCTGATATGTAAAACCATGGAATTCAAAGAGGGTGTACTTTCTTTTTCACGTGACTGTGTATATTGATGCAACATCTATCGATCCACAAGACCAACCACCCCTCCACTATTTATTAGACCCTCCTCCCCTATGTGGTTAGTGTTATAGGGTATACCTATTAGGTTGTCAGTCACTGCCACCCACATAGGGGCAATTGCGCCACACGGTGGACATATACAGGCATTATTTTGTCCAGTGACTGCACAGATACATCCTACCCTATTTACCTCACTATTCTCCAGTAGTTGGTCCGTTATCACAGAGGGGATTTTATTTACATTGTACACTATCACTTGTATGTCACTTTTAAACTATAAATGTTAATAACATTTTATTATTTTTGTTTTAGTGGGGTCTCTTGGGAATCATGTACTCCCTGTGTTGTCCTGATATGTTTTGAGTATTGGACTCTGCAGACATCTCTGCAATATACATCATATTATAGGTAGAGTGCAAATTGAGAGGGATTCTTTCTTGTGAACCCGTGAGGGTCTCACACAGGTTTTGGTTCAATAGTTGCTTTATTTCCTCATGCACCACCTTCGCATTCGATCCACACAGGTCTATTATAGGTTGAGCGGCAGGCCTTTGTTTAACTGGCTTAGGTATTTAGAGCAGAGAGGGTTGCTTCTTCACTCTCTCTCCTAGAGCCTGGAGGCTGGGAGGAAAACTGCTGCTCCCCAGTATCCAGTTCGAGGTAGACAGCCACCCCACGTATTGCGCAACTCAGGATCTAATGGGACGCTGTTCCCATCTGACAGTTAAGGACTCAATGTTCAATGTTATCTCTGTGTGTTATTTAAAGTTGGTAACTGGCTTAGCCAGCCAATATTGCAGATAGGGATATGCATGTGAGTTAGACTCCTGACAGGAGTAGATGTTTCCTTTTATGATTTCTTTTGTTCTTAAAGTGATTGTGTTTAAAAATGTGTAGTGTCACTAATGGAAGAATAAACCGCTGAACGTTGAGGGCTGAGTGCCCCTTGTGTGTATACATGTGTTTATCCCCCCTTTTGTACAAAACAAACCCTGGAAGACCGTGTCAGGAAGAGCCTGAGCAAGCGGCAGCTCTACATAAAGGGAGCCGTTTGCCAGAATATGTAATCAAAAACAAATAGACGATACCGTTTTGCGGATAACGGAATGCTTTTATTTGTGCGAGCTTTCGAGATACAATGATCTCTTCTTCCGGAGGTGTTACATTGGATGAAGCTGGTTTTGCACCTTGCATCCTGACATGGTCTTGTCACACATTCAGTTGTACTGTTCAATACTTTACTCCTCACCATCATTTTCTTGAGATGATGAGGTTGTCTGTATGATAATAAGGGTGTTAAGATGCAGAACCTGCGCAATGCTCCACACAGCGGGCACATTACAAATACCACACAGGAATCTGGGAGTACAACATCAGAGGAAGGTTCACCTGTTCCTCCAGCAATGTCGTGTACCTCGTGATGTCATGTAGAGTCCTGGTATCATGGCAACGAGTGTCACGTGACGCTGTGTCGTCACGTAGTGTTCCCGATGACATGGCAACGCGGTGCCATTTGATGCCGCACGGCCATATTGACACAAGATACTTGCAGGGGGAGATATCGGGAAGACACCGAGGACGCGGGGAAACGCAGCCGCCGAACGCCACCACCCGGAGACTTCCTTGGTAAACCCGTAGTCCGGAGATATGTGGTCAAAACCCGTAGTCTCCGGGTCAAACCCGGATTGGTGGCAATAGTGTAAACAAAAAACCGGGCGCTTACCTTTGGAATATTGATTCAGGGTACAATGAAACACTTATTAAAAAACAATTAATGTGGTCCTTCACATTGGAGTCTGCAAATCCCAGTGAGTCCCTCTGCTCAACCCCAGAAAGGAGTATCCAAACCCTTAATGTGCATGGAAACAGAAGAAAATAGGGGGAGCAAAGGGTTAGAGAAGAACACACCTTCAACAACAGTAACTGGTCAATAACCTTCAGAAATGGATGTTAAGTGAATAATAATAATGTTTAAATACTCACACGGCCCTATGTGAGTAAAAGTGCATAGGGGTATCTTGCTGCTGAAACTTCTTCTTGTCCCAAATGGTTGGTTTCTTATATTGGAAATGGAATGTACACCCGGAATCATCTTGGACGGGTATACCAGAGGCACCCTACAGAAACCCTTCAAGAATTGGGCTTACACAGGGCCGTGTAAGTACTATGTGGTTATTACCATTTTTTATTTTTCCCTCCAATCACATTCCATTACCAATATAAGAAACCAACAATTTGGGACAAGAAGAAGTTTCAGCAGCAAGATACCCCTATGCACTTTTACTCACACAGGGCCGTGTGAGTATTTAAACATTATTATTATTCACTTAACATCCATTTCTGAAGGTTATTGACCAGTTACTGTTGTTGAAGATGTGTTCTCCTCTAACCCTTTGCTCCCCCTATTTTCTTCTGTTCCCCGGATTGGTGGCAACCCTGCTTGCACCCCATGGGAAGCATATATACATACATTAAAACTGTGTTGAAGCACAACGTTTTGGGGAGAAACTGGTCTCGTGCTGAAGAGTTTCCCCCGAAACATTGTGCCTTCACCTCTGCAAAAAGTTGAAAAGTCTCTGTGACTGCTGCTTAGTTTGACTGTGATCACAGACTTCGTGTCCTTCAAACTTTATCAGAAGTCGACCTCCAAAGACCCAAATAGGAGACGTCGGGACCAATAAGTGGCGTTTTATTGCAGTGGTATGAACTTGAATCAGTGATACTTCAGTGACGTGTGAGACATTGATGCTAAAAATCAGTGGCACAGACCACGGCTCAGTGAGACTTACAGAAAGCGTGTGAAAGTGACAGATCTGCTTTATGGTTATAACGTGTTCTGCGTCGCTGAGCTCCAATCAATTACATGTCTTTAAACAATGATCTAATCAATATGTCATCCGCTGGGACTGCTATTAGTATTTATTAGATAAAAAGCCATTTCTAAAGACATTTTAAAGTCATTATAATCAGCAAGGGATCAATGAGCAGCAAATTATCCTAATTATGTCTATTCAATTCTAACAACTTTGTTGAATAATTATTGGAAGAATTCAAACTGTGCCTATTCCAAATGTCCTCCAGAGGAAAATATCGTGTGTGCATTTTTAAAAAGGATTGTGTTTGATGTTATATATGTAACCCTTACTCCCCCTCCCCCCCCCCCCCCCAATCTCAGATAGGGTCTCCTAGGGAATCTATTGCTCAGGCCACGTGTCTTTGTGTGGTGCATTCCTGCTGGCAACAGGGGGCCCTGAGACCCCGCGATGACATGGGGGAGAACAGGACAGTCTTCTGGGGTTGTGCCTCCGTCTCTTCTACTGGTGCAGCGCCCCCAGCTGCATGGGGTGAAATACCTACAAGAGAGTTCTCCTTCCCCTCCTCCCGATACACTTCACTCTCAGGCAGGACTATAGCTAAAAGTGCAAGGTCTTTATTGGTCTCTTCTCTTGTCAGCATCCAGGTTGTCTTCCTTCAGGATGTCCCTGACCTCACTCCCGGCCAAGGGCACCAAGAGTGGCTCCAGCTTTTCCCCTACACTCTAGGCAGGGTAGGAGGTATGGGGTGCACACTCTCACTCCCTGTAGGGAGGCCTCAAGCCTGCCAGTCCTGGCAGCTTGGTCTGTGTCACCCTTGTCCCTCCCACTCTGGGGAAAGACTCAATAAACAGGCAGTGGCAGTACACTAAGTAGCTCCAACAGGCACCGCCCCTGTATCTTCTGATTGGACACAGAGCCTGATGACCTGCCTTCACTGACTCACTGCACTGCCTGAAGTGGGGGGAACCCATGATTGCTCCTGGCAAACCTGCCCTTAAACAGAGATTACGGACAGGAGGAGGGAAGACCTATAGCCCAAACCACACAGGGCTACATATGCATTTTTTAATTCATTACATTTTGGGCCAAATTCCTTTTCTTGTTACTCTTGTGTGATATATTTTGCCTAATTATTAAAATACTGAACTGCATTTGGTGTTCTATCCCTTCACTCCCTGAGGCAGGGGGCTCAACTCGTCCTCAAGTCTTTGACTGAGCCTCTGATTGAGCCACCTGTGCTGAAGCAGGGATATCCTAAAAAGCTGACCTGTTCGGTGGGGACTGTAGTTGAGTACCCCTGCCCTAAGGAGCCAAATCATAGAAGCCAAGAGATTAAGACACACGAATGAAAGGCCTAACCCCCAAATATTATAATACAGTGCTTACTGTCTGAGGTTTTGAAGACTCGCACGTTGCACCGTGGTCCTCATTAAATAACTTCCTTGCACCTCGATATTGGGCTGGCTCTGTAATATGTGCCGGGTTATGTTTTCTTGGGGTACAGCTGGCGTTAAACTGATTATTTTCTTATATTTGGTTTGATAGAACCGGTGCTATATTTTGCGTGATATTTTACATAGTAGATGAGGTTGAAAAAAGACGTGCGTCCATCAAGTTCAACCTATGCTAAATTTAGACAACAGATACTTTATCCTATATCCATATTTACAGTATATTGATCCAGAGGAAGGCAAACTAAAACCCCAGTGTCATATCATCCAGTGATATCTCATAAGGGGAGAAATAAATTCTTTCCTGACGCCAATATTGGCAATCGGATTAATCCCTGGATCAACATCCTTCCCATTTTTACTTATTTGGTATATCCCTGTATGCCTTTCCCATCTAAAAAGATGTGTAGCCCTGCTTCCTATCACTAGCAAGCCGCTACTATGTGCTGTATTACCTGCCGGCTCACAGGGCCTAAGTCTCTGCCACGGAGAGCATGGGGTGCGCTCAATATTTATAACAGGTGCAGCGCCTCCACCTGCGACAGCTCCCGCCAAAGGGGGAGTGGGTCTTCGCAGGACGTATATGCAAGAATTACACTTACACAGCCACGTTCTAAAACCAATCTCTTTTACTTGCAGACCAAACTCACAGTAGATTACATGCTATAACATTCCTATATATATATATATACGTTATATAGCGTGCCACGGCAGACGCCAACACTACCTAGCGCCACGGCAGACGCCCCACAACATGCGCCACGGCGGACCCCATCAATACTTCCCACACCCGCCACCGGGTGATCCCACCCCGTGTCCGATCCTTTCGGATTAGTCCTCCCGCTCACAGCAGGCCCTATGTGTGTGTATGGGTGACTGCGCAGCCACTATGTCTCGGGTGAATGAATGGTACCGTTGGTGCACTTGATGAAATACCTGCCGAGCACTCCGGTGCTCGGGACTGCCACGATCTTCACAAAGGGTCTCGGTACGTCGACACCGCTCTATCTCTCTCTCTCTCTCGGGTCCGGGGCGCTCCCACCCGGACTCCGGCAACACCAGTGGGGGTCTGAGCCCAGACCTCCCTCTCGACAGTATAGTCCTTGTCAAGGCTTACAGATACTATGGGAACAGGAACCTCACTATCGCGATCCCTGGCTCAGCTTGTCTCTAAGGTGACTCAGGGCTAACTGGGCCTGGGGCACCTGGCCTGCACCGGGGCGGTTTAACCTCCCCTCACAGACTCTCCGTCTCCTCTCCTCTCCAATCAACTTTAGCTCGACGTGCGCGCAACCACTTGCCTATATCTCCGGCACCTCCTCCGCCCATTGGCTCGACTCTCTCACCTGACCCTCCCCGCAGGGCTGCTGGGTCAA
Organism: Ascaphus truei; assembly: GCF_040206685.1. NCBI lineage: Eukaryota > Metazoa > Chordata > Amphibia > Anura > Ascaphidae > Ascaphus > Ascaphus truei. The sequence goes on from NC_134488.1 coordinate 126,673,142, forward strand.
GGGACTGCTCCCTCCCGCCAAATGCACTCTCCTCCTTCGCGGGCTTTTGCAACCACTCTTTGCAAGCGCAACCTCCCGCTCTTTGGGGTGAATCAGGGGTATCTATTGTATCAGGGGTATCTATTGTATCTGCTATCACAGTCTCCATGGGTAATGAATTCCACATTGTAACTGCCGTTACTGTAAAGAACTCTTTCCTTTGTTGCTGGTGAAATCGGCTTTCCTCCAAACTTAAGGCTACGGTCCCAGTGTCGGCTGCTGCACACACGCCTGGCAGGCTGGCGGCACATGCAGCTGTGGGGTGGTGGGGTGTGGCCATGACATCACCCGGCTGGTTCGCCCTCATTGGCTGAACTGCCGGGGGAGGGGGTGCGGCCAGCGCTCCTTCCCCAGTTCTAAAAACAATTTTCTTGTCTTCAGAAAATCTAGTCGAGCAACGCGGCGGCAAATTGCGCACCACGGCAGCTGGCGGGCCCGGACCCACTGACGGACGGCTCTAGTTCCTGCAGCGCACGCCATAGCGAGCGCTGCAGCATGTACTGGGGACCTAGCCTAAGGGATGGCCCCTGAGTCCTTTGTACTGCCCGTGGGATGAATAGTTCTTTTGAAAGCTCCCTGTACTGTCCCCGAATATATTTGTATATAGTTATCATATCCCCTCTTAGACGCCTCTTTTCTAATGTAAATAAATCTAGTTTAGCTAGCCTCTCCTCATACGTTAGGTTGTCCTTCCCCTTTATTAATTTAACCAGTTTAATATGTAGCCTCTGTGTTTGTTTTACGGTCTGTCCGGGGAGAATTATATTCTAACTTCCAGCACTGAATTTTAGCAGGTTGCTGTCAGAAACAGTTAAGTTATAGTGACAAGATAAGGTATGCACTTAAGTGTCTGATTAGAATATCCCGCCTGCAAAAATAGAACCAGAGTAACACAAAAAATCCCAATGAAATGTCGTGACATTTCTTTTCAGCCATTATACATCAGTTATCCAGTACAGAATAAATTGGAAAATAAGGATTTACCATAACATGTTCTCTCAGATTCACCACCCAATAGTGAATGATGTCCCACTCCCAAGATACTACATGTACCGCTAGTCCTAAAAATGTCACTGCTACTGCAGCTTCTGGTCCTGCGTACTTACACTATAAATATACGACGGTGGGGAAGAGATTATTTGTTGTTTCTAAGTTCAGTCGTATGGTATATTATGGGTCTGTCATTTGTAAGTCTTTATCTGGTTGTGAATTATGACTGCACTTTCTTTTCCTACTCACACGATGCTTTTTTTGTCTGTGGAACTCAGAATATTGTTTTGATTGCACAATTCTGTCCTTGTTTTTTTCTTTAAAGCTGCAGAACAAGCAATATCATACGTGTGTTTTTTTTTTTTTTAATAAATCAATTCTGTAGTATGAGAAAATATTTGTAGCATTGTTTTTCTAAAACAGCTCTAAATTACATTTGTAATGTATTATAATGCAACAAGCATTTTTTGTTTCTATAGCAACCATTTACAAAGTCACATCCCCTTCCTCTTCTGTAACAGGCTCTGGTACACCCCTTTTTGAGCCCTGCCCTCTCTCTAGCAGTGCACCAATTGTATCTAGTGGCTGCCTTGTCACATGATCTTCCCCACAGAACTTTGCATCTTTGGTCCTCTTCTGCTGCACTGACAGCCATTTAGTGAACCCCTGAGCCAAATCTTCGCCAATCAATGCATTCTGCATTTGACACTAGCTAATAGACAAGTATTTTATCCGAAATGAAGGCTCAGTCATCCGAGACTAAAACCCGGGATGTTTGAATCTTGGAAATTATATACACAACGTATACATACTCAAGGTTGTTCTTTGTCGCTCAAAAACACATCGATACCTGAAGGTGCACGTGTTCCCAGACCTGCTTCATTCCCAGGGTTATCATGTCTCACACTGGTTTAGCTGCAGACAAGGTTTCTGGCATGCAAATGCACACGCAATTACTTGTAGCTTCCCATCTGTTTTACACAGACTCCCGTAGCTTTAACCTGATGGATTACACAAAGTACAGTATTAAAAACCCCACTCAAAAAACAGATGTTGCCTTATTTGCAGCCTGCATAAGGGACCAATGGAATTAATTGTGATATACTAACAGGCTCTTTGTTTTTTCTATACTTTGTAAAGTGATGGATTGTTATCACTATTTAACCAACCTTATTGTGTCAGATATAACTCCAATAGTGTCTCAGAGTAACAGGATACATCAGAGGTGCACAGACTGGGGGGCGCGCCGGTTTCAGAGGCCCCGCGCTCTTCCCCCAAAGCATTTAAATTAAATGCCGGGGGGGGGCGCGCGAGGCTTCTGTAACTCACTTACCTTGATTCAGATGGCTTTGGGCAACGTGGCGTCAAATGACGCTGCTGGGTCACGTGACATCGCATGACTCGCGTCATCATTTGACACCACGTCGCCATGGCAACGCGTGTCAAATTACGCGGCGGGGTCACGTGACCTAACGTCACATGACCCCACAGCGTCATTTGACGCTTGATACAAGGTATGGGGGGGGGGACGCGAGCAGTGGGGGAGAGCAGGCAGGGGGCGCAGGGCAAAAAGTTTGTGCTCCCCTGGGATACCTTACCCCTGTCCCACCTTAAGAAAACCAGCATGCAGTAAGATTAGCAGAGGGGCGGGGTAGTAGTTACGGATTTGGTCTTGAATACATGTGAACTTATATTCAGTCTGAGATATCTACACTCCATTGTTTCCTTAGTGCAGAAGTTCTCAACTCCGGTCCTCAAACACCCCCAACAGGTCAGGTTTTAAGGATATCCCAGCTTCAGCACAGGTGGCTTAATCAGTGGCTCCCTGCTTCAGCACAGGTTGCTCAATCAGTGGCTCAGTCAAAGAGTGAGCCTCTGATTGAGCCACCTGTACTGCAGCAGGGAGCCACTGATTAAGCTACCTGTGCTGAAGCTGGGATATCTTGAAAACCTGACCTGTTGGGGGGGGGGAGGGGGAGCTTGAGGACTGACATTGAGCACACCTGCATTAGACTAAGTCCATGCTGCCGCAGACCGCGCAGAGGCGTCCGTGCGTGACGCGATCACATTGTCCTGAGGCTGGGATGTCCTTCAAAGCTGACCTGTTGGGGGGTCTTGAGGAGTGAAACCTGTGCCTTAGGGAAATGCTTTAATCTCTCCGTGCCTTCCCAAGGATTACATCTGAGTGCAAATGTATCTCTGTATATTTCTCCTGGTATATCATTTCAATTGAAAATAAAAGAGAGAGAAATCCTGAGTGGGTACGGATGTTATATTCAGGGGGGGGGGGGTAGAGTGCGCGCTATCCCCGGAATCTCCCATACAATGTTGTTTATCCCTCTGCTGCTCCTATTCTCCCGGGGTCAATCCAAGCAAAACAAAGCACAAAAAGGGAGAAAAATAGAGAAGAAACAAAAAAGCAAAATCAATTATAATGCAACAAAATGTATCAAATTCACAAATGACAGTTTACAATTAAAAGAGAGGGGAGATCACACAGATTTATATATCCCCTCCTCAAAACCGCACATCCCCACGAGGAATAAAAACCTGGAATTGTCCAGGAAACCGCAGGCTTACCGTCCCAGTAAGAAACAACAGGGGGGGGCGGGGGAAGAAACTCAATCCGCAATGGTAATATATGAGGTTTATCTTAGGGTTAGCGTCCTCGTGGAGGTGGGAGTAGCAGCTTCCGGGTATCGTCGTCACGATCTCGTGCCGCTGCGTAATGACCACAACGCGTTTCGTGCCCAAATGGCGCTTCATCAGGGGTTTGGCCTAAAATATCCTGTAACATATTTAAATAGTGACAGGGATATCCTCATGCGCCAATCAGGATCGCATCAAGAGCGTCTCAATGAGCCGTCCAATCAGCATAATAAAATACTCAACATATACAGTTTAAAATTACCAAGCCTTTACATCCAAAACATTCAACATTGCTAACAAAACAAAACGTACACATAATTAATATTACAATCATAAATGCAGGTGCAAAAAATATATATATGCAGTGTTCGACAAACCTATACATTTGCTCGCCCCGGGCGAGTGGATTTAACCCCTGGGCGAGTAAATATTGGCCCAAGCAGCACACGTTTGGTACTAGGTGGCGAGTAGATTTTTTTTGTGTGGCGAGTAGATTTTTTGGTGATTTGTCAACCACTATATATATGTATCAACACCTAATCAATAAAATCATAGGCAAGTTAATACCATGCCTCCCATAGCTACACACATATTATACTTGTGTAGCCGGGCTCCCCTTGCCCGCATTTATTGTTGTCGGGTGGGAGGGTTGCAGCAGGGCAGGGAACGCTCCGGTATATCGGAGGTTCCGCGATTAGGCCGCCGCCATGTTGGGAATTGGCGCAGGCGCAGAAGATGTGGAACAGGAGGTTGCGCATGCCAAAGCCCGCGAAGGAAGAGTAGCTCCCATAGGGTGGAGCATAGGGAACTACGAGTTCCAGCAGCCCCGCGGGACCACATGACGCACGGGGACCAATCGGGTGGTAGGAAGGCAGGAAGGAAGAGGGATATAGGGGTCAGAGCTAGCGGGAGGAGGAAGGAGACGGAGCTCCAGCTGTAGGGAGGCATTCAGCCCCTACCTAGGCCTTATACCCCAGGCCCAGTTAGGCCCTGAGTCACTGTAGTGTGGAGCCGAGTAAGGACTGGCCCTAGACAGGTTCCGGTTCCCTTATTGTGCGTTCAGTGATCAAATAAGAGACAGTGTGCATCCAGCAGGAGGTCTGGGCTCAGACCCTGCTACTGTTGCTGCCGTCCGTTCGGGTGGGATCGCCCCGGACCCTTATTGCTGACGCCATCTTGCCTTTGACCCTTTGCGAAGATCCTTGGCAGGCCCGGGTACTGGAGTGCCCGGCAGATAAACAACAAGTGCACCAACTATATCACCTTTCATACAGGACACAGTGGCTGCGCAGTCACCCATACATATCCGTTATCTCACTTGAGGGTGGGGGACATATTGCGTGGGGATACTGGACACGGGGTGGGATCACCCGGTGTAAGGGGAGGTAGCGTCCTGCGAGACGCAGTAGTTAGTGTCTACTCTAGGGAGGGACACCTGTTGATATATTGCCTATGCTATAAGTAAAGTCATTCGTTTGTTTTACATGCTGTGTGTGTGTGGAGTGATATACAATTGTCCTGCGAGGAACCACTCCCCCTCTGGTGGAAGCCATCGCAGGTGGAGGCGCTGCACCAAGTATAAGGTATTATCTATTGTTCCGCGTGCCCCAGGCTCTCCGTGGCGGAGGCTTAGGCCCTGTGAGCCTAAAGGTTATACAGCATATGGTAGCGGCCTGTGTTCACTAGGAAACAGGGCTGCACTTGCATAACCTCATATAAAGACAGTCACCAATATATCTATATGCACACTTCTAATGTTAGATAATACAAACAAAAGACAGCAATGTGGTTAATTATATTCAGGTTAGTAATTAGCAACTAAAAGTTAAAGCAAAAAAGTTAAAGCAAAAAAACAAAACACATTTACTAGTAGATGTATTCTGAGTTTGGGAAAACAACCCCTGAGCACACTTCTAATGTTAGATAATACAAACAAGAAAAAGACAGCAATGTGCTCAATTATATTCAAGTTCGTAAAAAAAACAGTAAAACTTTTCTAAGTGGTTGTTGTCTTTTCCTTGCTGTGAATTTATTCACTGTTAGATGTGTTTTGTGCTGCTTTAATTTATAGTTGCTAATTACTAACTTGAATATTATTAACCACATTGCTGTCTTTTGTTTGTATTATCTAACATTAGAAGTGTGCTAAGTGGTTGTTTTTCCATTCTGAGAATACATTTACTAGCCACCGCTATTATATGACTGCAGCTCTTTTAAAATGGAGGTTCTAGCCTCTCAATTTTCGAGAGCCCCCGCCCCACACACCCCCGGGACGCTACCCGCACATACTGTTGAACGCTATAGGTGGATAGATATGTTGTAGTCCCCTTCAGGCGATTCTGTTCCCCTTAAGCCCCAGCAATCCTAGGAACCCTACACATAATCCTTCTTGCAATCGCCCTGATACAGTGTTTTTCAAGCACTGCTCAGTTTGGCATGGATTTTTGGATATTCATGTGATGGTTTCCCTTTACAGGGGGTTCTGGACCCTCAGATCCCAAGAGCCCCCAGGTACACCACCCATAATTCCTCTTGCAATCGCCCTGATACGGTGTTTTTCAGGCACCACTCAGTTTGGCATTTGAAGATCCCTTCTGCTGCAAAAGCCTGCCTGCTTCTCAGATCACCATGGATCTCAGCAGCGCCTCCAAATGTAACCGGTGTTCCCCCACCCCAAGGGAGATTCACTGCTACCTTGTGTTGTGGTGCTCACCTGCAGGTTTATAGAAGGGCCTGTGCTTCCGCCGTTGTTAGTTGAGGATTAACAGGACAGGCTTTTGGGATCATGCAGCTCTCATCTCCTCTGGCACAGCGCCTCCATTCCCTCAGGGCCTATCGCAGATAGCTGCAGTGCCCTGTGGAAAACCTCTTTCCCTCCCCCTGACAGACTGCAGCCTCAGGCAGGAGTATAAAACAGGAACTTGAACTTTATTGAAGAACATCAAATCGCTTATTTGGCTCGGTCTTATGGCAATATATTTCAGTACAATCATCTCTCTGTCCCTGGAATCAACACCAGGGGCTTCAGGCCTCAGTGGTTTATCCATAACACTGCCTGCGCTGGTACCAGGACTTACGTGTCAGGCAGGGAATTAGTAGCCATGGGGATACCTGGCTACACACATCTCTCTGAACATTAGAAGAGAGATACCCAGCTTTGCCAGAGACTCGACAGTAATCCCTTTTCACACCAATATAAACTTCACAAACCTCCCGGCCAAAGTGAAAAGTGAATCACAGCGCAATAGAAACCCTTCCCGTTACCGCAGGTACCGTGCTGTGAGTATAGTTTGCTTGATACCATTAAAGGTCTGTGTACTGTAGGATTGTGCTTTGCTGGTTCCTCACCTACTAATGATGTCCTGCGAAGCTCCGGATAGAATGCAGCTTCCTTTATAAATACAGATGCAGCAAGACTCGGGGCCGGCGCTTATAGGCGATGCCTGTGCACCGAGCCTCGCGGTTACAGAGACCCCGCGCCCTACCCCACAACCAGGAAACTGAGTGAGAGGGCGGGGTCTCTGTGACTATTACCTTCTCCGTCGCCCTCTCTTCATGCAGGGTCCCTCATCAAAGCGCCATGATATCAAATGGGGGTGCGTCACCAACGGGACGCCAATATCAACGGGATGCCACATGGCGTCGTGGTGTCACATTGTCATGGCAACGCGACGCCATTTCACGACGGGACGCTGAGGAGATGCCGCAGGGAGGAGGTCCTGCACCGAGCCCCGCGACCATCCCAGCCGGCCCTGCGTTACCGTCCTCGATGGGACCCCACGCAGCATTAATCCTCATTATAGGACTTCATATATATATATATATGACGCATCATTTGTTCGGAATTAATTGTGACACATCCCTCATTTTGAAAACCCCATTGAAACTATTTAAATAAAAATTGAATTATGTCTTTTTTTTCTTCTCTTTAATTATAACTTGCATTAGAAAATATTAAAGATGAGTGTCATATTCTTTATAACAGCCATACTGTGAAACTAATACCGTTTGGAACCCTTTTTCATTGATACATAACAACTTTATTCTGCGCTAACACTATTTACAGTCTTTTTAGGGTTTAGCCCATTTTGACGTATTTTGCAGCTTTTGTGGGGCACAGAAATATTATTTTTTAGTACACGCCAAACGCGGCCTATTTCTCTGCGCCAAGCCACATGAAAAACAATATTTTTGACACAGGTGGCACAGAGGGAGAAATTTGAGGTTAGGATAGAGGGCCTGACATATCCAGTTAGTGTTTTGGCAGCTTCTCCTCTCGTGGGAACGTGCTACTCACCCTCAGCCCTTCCTGACAGGAAATGATTAGTGCCCCTTCCTTACCATTCTATGAGGGACTGATTTGTCCATCTGCGTTGCTCATCAAACTTTGTCATGAAAGTGTTGGATATTTCTAAATATAGGGTGGCCGTCACATGGTCATACACACTTCTCCTATATAGCAGATGGCAGAACCGTCCTCAACTGTATTGTCAGACGTATATCAAGTCACCTCTACACCAACCCCTCCTAATTCTGCATGCAACCACTCCTATTATTAGCAGGTGAGCAGGCCCCTGCTTTTCTCTCACTTACCTGAACCTGCCTCTTTGCCACCAACAGATTCTTGTTTCTAAAGATACAGGGCTATATTTACTAAACGGTGCTAAGCCTTAAGGCGCCCGATGCACATTCTTTTCAGCGAACCATATGGTACCCAGTAACTTTGGAGGGCAGCTGCGTCATTTCCAGCATGCCAATTAATTTGCCAAATGTCCCAATTACTCGCGAACCCAATTACTCGTCCCAATTAATTAGCCAAACGTCCCAATTACCCATTGCGTGCTGCAGCCTGTGCCTGCCTTTATCCCAGAGCATAGGAGCGGGGCGCGAAGAGATGAGGGTCCCCCGGCAGGACACCGGAGTGTCCCCGCTCTCAGAAACGTCCCAGGTAAAGGCAAAAAACATAAAGATTCTCAGGTAGGTTCCAGCTTTAACCCTTTGCTGCTAGAGGGCTGCAACGCATTGCTTTGCATCGGTAACGCCTTAGTTCCTCAATCAGTGTGGGATGCAGGAGCTTCCAAATGAAAGAGACGACAGAGAAGACCAATGCTACATCCAACATGACAGAAACACACAGTAAAATACTTATATATTCTCTTGAAATAGGGTCATTTAGTTTAACCCTCTTTGGCCAAAGCGTTGTAAGCTTGCGAGCCACGACAAGGCAGACACCCGTTCGCAAGGCCTAACACTACCAGATAAAATACTAATATACCTCTATTAGGATTAAAATTCTCATTTACCTCTATTAGGAGGGAGAAAGACCACAGTGGGTCTATATCCAGCAGAATGAGGCACGTCTGTTGTATACATATGCCACGCTCAATAGCACTCCATTTTGACACATATACATATATATATTTTGTGGGGGCTCAGGGGTTCCCAAAAAGAGCTTGCTGGGGTTCTGTGTTTTGCTTCCAAATGAAAACCTCCTGTGGAGAGGTATTATAACACCTAACTTTTATATTATACTTATTTATGTTTATTAACTTCATTATATGCAATGCATGAATTAGAGCAGTGTTTCCCAACTCCAGTCCTCAGGGAACCCCCAACAGGTCAGGATATCCCTGCTCCAGCACAGGTGGGTCAATCAGCGGCTCAGTCATTTTGACTGAGCCACCTGTGCTGAAGCAGGGATATCCTAAAGACCTGACCTGTTTGGGTTCCCTGGGGACTGGAGTTGGGAAACACTGGGTTAGAGCTAATGGGCCATACTTAAGCAGTGCTATGCCATTAAACAGGTTAGCAAGCTGGAAACCGGCGAATTCACTATTATTTGTTTCCCCTGTTCTATAATTTCAACAATCACTATTAACCATTTGTTTCACTGTTTTTTTTATGTATTACGTGTTATCAGATGTCTTTTTCTCTGATTATAATTAGGGGTAGAGGCTTAAGTAGTACCTTCTCTCTTCCCTCACCACACTCCTTGAGAAAGCGCCAGAGAGGGCGTGAAACGCGTGGGAGGAGGATCCGTTTTCTTTGTGGATCTTTGTATCTTTATTATATAGCCCAATAAAGTGTTTTTAACTTTACTTGATTGCTGGTGAGTTCTGCATCTTTAAGGGGCGGCTGAGCTTCTGATCATCTGTTCCTGCTCCTATATCATTAAACACCCTAAAGCTGCACCCAAGTGCTTTCATTTTACCTGATTTTGGGGAGGAGGGTCCCCCAGATCTCCAGCTTTAGCAGAATATGTGCCCACCAGATACACAATGGCGGTGCAGTCAGCAGCCAATAGAAAAGCCCAATGATATTGTAGCTTTCGATTCGTGACACTGTGGCCATGTTTGTACTCTGGCTGCCATGTTTGTACTCTGGCTGCCATATTTGTACTTTTTGGTGGTTCTGAACCGACACACAAAAACTACAAATATCTGGGGAACTGGGGGGGGGGATCCCGGGGATCCACAGACATTGGGGGACCATGAAAGAGCTCCACAGGGTCCCCCTGTTAAGGTAATATTAAGAAATATACATATATCCTTTTGAGGGGAACTGCTGCTTTAAGGTCATCTGCTAAACGCGTTCATCATGCAGAATGTATGTTAGCTGTGTGCAGATAGCAGTGTGCAGACAGCAGTGTGCAGCTGATCTAATTAGCTGAAGATTCGAACCCTCAACCAACTGAGACAGACAGTGAGGCTCTGACTCTGGCAGAAATAGGCAGTATGGGTTTTTATTTTGTACAGGACCCCACAAGCAGATACTGTGCCTGCCCAATACTGTAAGTACAGTTGGAGGGTATGGCTGTTTGAGGTTTAATATAACCAGTCTCTCTTGTGACTCTGTCAATATAAACATTCTTTCAGTAGCTCCCAAGAAAGCACTTTCATTGCAAGATGATCCTTTCTCCGATTTCATGTTCCCTTCTAGACATAGGGAATGTGGGAGAAATGTAGGTTATATTTATATAATTGTTTGCACTGAAATCTGTTTCGTGCACTTTGGATAATTATTGCATTATTAATTGGCTCTGTGCCAGTGGCTAGTAGCCATGACTACACGTTGCCGATATAGGGGCTAACTTCTAGACTTTTTACATCAACAAATGATAAATAATTACTTTTTGTGCGAAAGCCAGATGTGTTTTCCAAAGGTGACAGTGATCCCTTCACTGCAATCGATGCATCGCCCTGCAGCGAAGAGGGTAATATATGTGTCTAATTACTGCTAATTCTACAGTTAATACTACAGAACATATACCGGTATTTGATGTATCTCCATTATATCCTCAACTCCAGTCCTCAAGACCCCCCAACAGGTCGGGTTTTAGGATAGCCCAGCTTTAGCACAGGTGGCTCAGTTGAAGACTGCTTTAGCCACCAGTGCTGAAGCAGTTGATCATTGAGCCACCAGTGCTGAAGTTGGGACTGATTGAGCCAGCTGTGCTGAAGCAGGGATATCCTTAAAACCTCCCCTATTGGGGGGGGGCGGGGGGCTTGAGGACTGGAGTTGAGGACCCCCTGCCCTCTGGTATTCATGTTGTCAACCAAGGACATTTGTGTTGTGATATGCTACACCCACACTCCCGCTGAGCCATATGGAAATAGTGTGGGATCCTGCTTAATACAATGGGATATGTTGTGCTACCTGTGAGGACGATTAACCCTGCTCTTCCTGGATGTATTTGCGCACTGCGTCTGTTATTTATTTCGTGTAAATGGAGAGACATTGGTGCAAGTTACAAAGTAATAAAAGCCTATTTATTATACACCATTGCAATGTCGGGTACATTCGATGTCGGCCCCTGTGCTTGGGCAGTGGCCCCCGCGTGGCGTGCCGGCGAGCTCTGCGTGTGCGTGAGGAAGCCTGGCGCCTCGGAGGTTAAGGCGGGACGTGTGGCCTGCGCGTGCTGTGGGACAGGCTTCCTCCCACAAGCAGGAAACAAAAAAACAGCGCAAACCGCATAGGAAAGTACATCAAAGTATCATTAATTTGTGAAAAAGGTAAGTATTAGGCGTACATCAGATTAAAAGAACAAACGCATTGAGTGCAAACAGCACAACAGGTTACCACTCAGCAACAGGTATCCATAGCTGTGATGTCCAGTGCTTCACGTTACCTGTTGCTGAGTGGTAACCTGTTGTGCTGTTTGCACTCAATGCGTTTGTTCTTTTAATCTAATACTTACCTTTTTCACAAATGAATGATACTTTGATGTACTTCCCTATGCGGTTTGCGCTGTTCTTTTGTTTCCTGCTTGGTTAGTGCTGTCGGAGAGTTGAGCCACGCTGACCCATTAACTGCTGCAGCCGCCACTGGTAACATAGATATTGTGTGTTACTAACTACACCCGATGATTGAGGGTGGTATTTATTCACAACACTATGTCACTATTAGTGGGTTTAAGTTAAATGGTACATTAGTTGCGCACTTTACTTCTTTTCCTTTTCCTCCCACAAGGCCTTGCAGTTCCCCGCGGCCTCTCCCTCACGCTTATTACAGGGCGTGGTTCCATTGTTACAGCTGCATGGGAGTGGTGACCGGCAGCTGGAGGTGCCCAATGCATGCTACACGGGGGGATGAGTGAGGGTGCACTCCATGATACATGGGGGGATGAGCGAGGGTGCACTCCATGATACATGGGGGGATGAGCGAGGGTGCACTCCATGATACATGGGGGGATGAGTCAGGGTGCACTCCATGATACATGGGGGGGTGAGCGAGGGTGCACTCCATGATACATGGAGGGATGAGCGAGGGTGCACTCCATGATACACGGGAGAATGAGTGAGGGTGCACTCCATGATACACGGGGGGATGAGTGAGGGTGCACTCCATGCTACACAGGGGGATGAGTGAGGGTGCACTCCATGATACACGGGGGGATGAGTGAGGGTGCACTCCATGATACACGGGGGGATGAGTGAGGGTGCACTACATGCTACACAGGGGGATGAGTGAGGGTGCACTCCATGATACACAGGGGGATAAGTGAGGGTGCACTCCATGATACACGGGGGGATGAGTGAGGCTGCACTCCATTATACACGGGGGAATGAGTGAGGGTGCACTCCATGCTACATGGGGGGATGAGTGAGGGTGCACTCCATGATACATGGGAGGATGAGTGAGGGTGCACTCCATGATACACGAGGGGATGAGTGATGGTGCACTCCATGATACACGGGGGGATGAGTCAGGTTGCACTCCATGATACACGGGGGTATGAGCGAGGGTGCACTCCATGATACAATGGGGGTGAGTGAGGGTGCACTCCATAATACACGGGGGATGAGTCAGGTTGCACTCTAGGATACACGGGGGGATGAGTCAGGTTGCACTCCATGATACACAGGGGGATGAGTGAGGGTGCACTCCATGATACACAGGGGGTTGAGTCAGGGTGCACTCCATGATACACGGGGGGATGAGTCAGGGTGCACTCCATGATACACGGGGGATGAGTCAGGTTGCACTCCATGATACACGGGAGGATGAGTCAGGGTGCACTCCATGATACACGGGGGGATGAGTGAGGGTGCACTCCATGATAAACGGGGGGATGAGTCAATTTGCACTCCATGATACACAGGGGGATGAGTGAGGGTGCACTCCATGATACACAGGGGGTTGAGTCAGGGTGCACTCCATGATACACGGGGGGATGAGTAAGGGTACACTCCATGATACACGAGGGTATGAGTCAGGTTGCACTCCATGATACATGGGGGGTGAGTGAGGGTGCACTCCATGATACACCGGGGGATAAGCGAGCGTGCACTCCATGATACACGGGATGATGAGTGAGGGTGCACTCCATGATACACGGGGGTGAGTGAGGGTGCACTCCATGATACATGGGGGGTGAGTGAGGGTGCACTCCATGATACATGGGGGGATGAGCGAGGGTGCACTCCATGATACATGGGGGGGTGAGCGAGGGTGCACTCCATGATACACGGGAGAATGAGTGAGGGTGCACTCCATGATACATGGGAGGATGAGTGAGGGTGCACTCCATGATACACGGGGGGATGAGTAAGGGTGCACTCCATGATACACAGCGGGATGAGTGAGGGTGCACTCCATGATACACGGGGGGATGAGTGAGGGTGCACTCCATGATACACGAGGGGATGAGTCAGTTTGCACTCCATGATACCCGGAGGGATGAGCGAGGGTGCACTCCATGATACACAGGAGGATGAGTGAGGGTGCACTCCATGATACACGGGGGGATGAGTAAGGGTGCACTCCATGATACATAGGGGGATGAGTGAGGGTGCACTTAATGATACACGGGGGGATGAGTGAGGGTGCACTCCATGATACATGGGAGGATGATCGCGGGTGCACTCCATGATACACGGGGGGATGAGTCAGGTTGCACTCCATGATACACGGGAGGATGAGTGAGGGTGCACTCCATGATACACGGGGGGATGAGTCAGGATGCACTCCATGATACATGGGGGGGATGAGTGAGGGTGCACTCCATGATACACGGGGGGATGAGTCAGGTTGCACTCCATGATACACGGGGGGATGAGTGAGGGTGCACTTCATGATACACGTGGGGATGAGTCAGGGTGCACTCCATGATACATGGGGGGATGAGTGAGGGTGCACTCCATGATACACGGGGGGGATGAGCGAGGGTGCACTCCATGATACACGGGGGTTGAGTGAGGGTGCACTCCATGATACATGGGGCATGAGTCAGGGTGCACTCCATGATACATGGGATGATGAGTGAGGGTGCACTCCATGATACACGGGGTGGTGAGTCAAGGTGCACTCCATGATACACGGGATGATGAGTGAGGGTGCACTCCATGATACACGGGGTGGTGAGTCAGGGTGCACTCCTAACAGGGACAAATTGGTCAATTGTGCTATCCCAAGTTGGACAGCAGAGGTCAGCACTCGCCGCAGCTTCAGCACGCTGTTGGCCTTAATCCGGTTCCAGGCAGCCGGGCAGGTGCCAGCTGGTTAGCTGGTTACATGTATAAATAAAGCAGTGACCTTGTTGCTTTCAGCAGCGCGTGCGTTCCTGTGTGTTCCTGTGTGTTCCTGTGTGCCTGTGCGTTCCTGTGTGTTCCTGTGTGCCTGTGCGTTCCTGTGTGTTCCTGTGCGTTCCTGTGTGCCTGTGCGTTCCTGTGTGCCTGTGCGTTCCTGTGCGTGCCTGTGAGTTCCTGTGTGCGCCTGTGAGTTCCTGTGTGCCTGTGCGTTCCTGTGTGTTCCTGTGTGCCTGTGCGTTCCTGTGTGCCTGTGCGTTCCTGTGTGTTCCTGTGTGCCTGTGCGTTCCTGTGTGTTCCTGTGTGCCTGTGAGTTCCTGTGTGCGCCTGTGAGTTCCTGTGTGCCTGTGCGTTCCTGTGCGCTCCTGTGCGTTCCTGGCGCTCCTGTGCGTTCCTGTGTGCCTGTGCGTTACTGTGCGCTCCTGTGCGTTACTGTGCGCTCCTGTGCGTTCCTCTGCATTACTGTGCGTTCCTGGCCTTCCTGTGCGCTCCTGTGCGTTACTGTGCGTTCCTGTGTGCCTGTGCGTTCCTGGCGTTCCTGTGCGTTCCTGTGTGCCTGTGCGTTCCTGGCGTTCCTGTGCGTTCCTGTGTGCCTGTGCGTTCCTGGCGTTCCTGTGCGTTCCTGTGTGCCTGTGCGTTCCTGGCGTTCCTGTGTGTGCCTGTGCGTTCCTGTGTGCCTGTGCGTTCCTGGCGTTCCTGTGCGTTCCTGGCGTTCCTGTGTGTTCATTTAACTTCAGGGTGGTGGGTGGGTTTATAGGACACAATGCAGCACGGGAGATTCTCAGGAGTTAACCACCCAGCATATGCAAGGAGGCGACTTACCACCTCATCTGTGCCAGGGGCGCTCAGCTCCACTCCTCAAGCCCTCCTAACAGGTTTTCAGGATATCCCAGCTTCAGCACAGATGGCGCAATCAGAGGCTCAGACTGAGCCACCTGTGCCTGAAGCAGGGACTGATTGAGCCACCTGTGCTGATGCAGGCACTGATTGAGCCACCTGTGCTGAAGCAAGGATATCCTGAAAACCTGACCTGTTGGGGAGGGGTGAGGCGGGGGTGAGTCTTGAGGACTGGAGTACCACACTCTCCATATTGACAATGCGATATTCAAGTCAAACATATGAAAGCTAGAAAATAGGCAAATGCGTACAGAAATAAGAATGAACGAAAGAATAATGTTTCTGTGCCCCTCATTACGTCCGGACGTAAACCTTAAAGCAGCTGTTCAAGTAATATCCTATATGTGTGTGTTTTTAACAAATCAGTTCTGTGCTGTGAGAAAATACTTGTAGCATTTAAAAATTAAAAAAAAAGAAGAATGTTGTAAAGATATTTTTAATGTTTCTAATGTAGGAAGCATTTCCAAAGTGACGGCCCCTTCCCCTTCTGATAGGCTCTGGCTCTTGAGCCCCGCCCTCTCTCTAGTAGTGAACCAATTGTATCTAGTAACTGCCCAGTCAATCATATTCCAGGAACTACATTGCCCAGAATGCTGTGCAAGAACTGAATTAAATAACCCGGAGCAAGTGACCGATTACAGGAGAACGGATCGATCGGCAGCTTAGCCAATCACTTGTCACTGTGCAGATTATATTGATGCACATATTGAATGGGGGGGAAAAATATATATATTTTTTTTTTTTTTTTAAACGGCAGCTTGAACTGCAGCTTTAAGTATGTATCAACCAAAAATGTTTCATTAAATAGATTGTTTTATTATTATTTTCACAGTACGACTATTATAAATAATATCACACTGATCATTTATATTTACTAACACTAGCTCTAAAGAAAAAAGACACCCAATTTTTTTTCATTTAAATTGTATCGATCAGTTACACAACATGACGCAGCGCGTCACAATTGATTTTAAACAACATATGATGCCTCCCACTGTATATAGAGGGGTAATATGATCTGAGCTCGTCGGCGCCGTATGATTCGGAAAAGGGATTGTTACTTTGATACATTACATTACTAGGTTGACCTCTGACCCTGAACATAACATAAACTCCTAAGGCTGACAGGGAGGCGTGGCTGTGACATCATGCGAAACATGCGCTGGAGGCATCGGAAGGCAACAGGCTGTGACGTCACGCGAGTGGTTCACCCTCATTGGCTGAACCGCGGCCAGTGACGCGGCCGACGTGCCACAAAAACAAAATGATTTGTCTCCTCGCCAGTCTGTCGCTCCGTATCTCGCAGCCGCGTGCCCTATGTGCACCTTCATTGGCCACCATTAGTTTGTTCCGGCGGCGCACGGCATAGCGCGCGCGCCAATACAGCCTCGGCCTGAAGCTGAAGCACAGCGTTCTTTATATCGGTTCCACAAAGTGACGTATAAATGCACATTTCCTGCGTGTAATATCCCCGCCACTGCCTGGACATTGATACATGTTTCTCACAAAGTGCAGGTCTCCTGTAGGACAGAGTTACAAAGTGCCGGTCTCCTGTAGGACAGAGATACACAGTGCAGGTCTCCTCTAGGACAGAGTTACAAAGTACCGGTCTCCTGTAGGACAGAGATACAAAGTACCGGTCTCCTGTAGGACAGAGGTACAAAGTACCGGTCTCCTGTAGGACAGAGGTACAAAGTACCGGTCTCCTGTAGGACAGAGGTACAAAGTACCGGTCTCCTGTAGGACAGAGGTACAAAGTGCCGGTCTCCTGTAGGACAGAGGTACAAAGTGCCGGTCTCCTGTAGGACAGAGATACACAGTGCAGGTCTCCTCTAGGACAGAGTTACAAAGTGCCGGTCTCCTCTAGGACAGAGGTACAAAGTGCCGGTCTCCTGTAGGACAGAGATACAAAGTGCAGGTCTCCTGTAGGACAGAGGTACACAGTGCAGGTCTCCTCTAGGACAGAGATACAAAGTGCCGGTCTCCTGTAGGACAGAGATACACAGTGCAGGTCTCCTCTAGGACAGAGATACAAAGTGCCGGCCTCCTGTAGGACAGAGATACAAAGTACCGGTCTCCTGTAGGACAGAGATACAAAGTGCAGGTCTCCTGTAGGACAGAGATACACAGTGCCGGTCTCCTCTAGGACAGAGGTACAAAGTGCCGGTCTCCTGTAGGACAGAGATACAAAGTGCAGGTCTCCTGTAGGACAGAGGTACAAAGTGCAGGTCTCCTGTAGGACAGAGATACAAAGTGCAGGTCTCCTGTAGGACAGAGGTACAAAGTGCAGGTCTCCTGTAGGACAGAGATACAAAGTGCAGGTCTCCTGTAGGACAGAGGTACAAAGTGCAGGTCTCCTCTAGGACAGAGATACAAAGTGCCGGTCTCCTGTAGGACAGAGATACAAAGTGCCGGTCTCCTGTAGGACAGAGATACAAAGTGCAGGTCTCCTCTAGGACAGAGGTACAAAGTGCAGGTCTCCTGTAGGACAGAGATACAAAGTGCAGGTCTCCTGTAGGACAGAGATACAAAGTGCAGGTCTCCTCTAGGACAGAGATACAAAGTGCCGGTCTCCTGTAGGACAGAGATACAAAGTGCAGGTCTCCTGTAGGACAGAGGTACAAAGTGCAGGTCTCCTGTAGGACAGAGGTACAAAGTGCAGGTCTCCTGTAGGACAGAGGTACAAAGTGCCGGTCTCCTGTAGGACAGAGATACAAAGTGCCGGTCTCCTGTAGGACAGAGATACAAAGTGCAGGTCTCCTGTAGGACAGAGGTACAAAGTGCAGGTCTCCTGTAGGACAGAGATACAAAGTGCAGGTCTCCTGTAGGACAGAGGTACAAAGTGCCGGTCTCCTGTAGGACAGAGGTACAAAGTGCCGGTCTCCTGTAGGACAGAGATACAAAGTGCAGGTCTCCTGTAGGACAGAGGTACAAAGTGCAGTTCTCCTGTAGGACAGAGATACAAAGTGCAGGTCTCCTGTAGGACAGAGGTACAAAGTGCAGGTCTCCTGTAGGACAGAGATACAAAGTGCAGGTCTCCTGTAGGACAGAGGTACAAAGTGCAGGTCTCCTCTAGGACAGAGATACAAAGTGCCGGTCTCCTGTAGGACAGAGATACAAAGTGCCGGTCTCCTGTAGGACAGAGATACAAAGTGCAGGTCTCCTCTAGGACAGAGGTACAAAGTGCAGGTCTCCTGTAGGACAGAGATACAAAGTGCAGGTCTCCTGTAGGACAGAGATACAAAGTGCAGGTCTCCTCTAGGACAGAGATACAAAGTGCCGGTCTCCTCTAGGACAGAGATACAAAGTGCCGGTCTCCTCTAGGACAGAGATACAAAGTGCCGGTCTCCTGTAGGACAGAGATACAAAGTGCCGGTCTCCTGTAGGACAGAGATACAAAGTGCAGGTCTCCTGTAGGACAGAGATACAAAGTGCCGGTCTCCTGTAGGACAGAGATACAAAGTGCCGGTCTCCTGTAGGACAGAGATACAAAGTGCCGGTCTCCTGTAGGACAGAGATACAAAGTGCCGGTCTCCTGTAGGACAGAGATACAAAGTGCCGGTCTCCTGTAGGACAGAGATACAAAGTGCAGGTCTCCTGTAGGACAGAGATACAAAGTGCAGGTCTCCTGTAGGACAGAGATACAAAGTGCAGGTCTCTTGTAGGACAGAGATACAAAGTGCCGGTCTCCTGTAGGACAGAGATAAAAAGTGCCGGTCTCCTGTAGGACAGAGATACAAAGTGCAGGTCTCCTGTAGGACAGAGATACAAAGTGCCGGTCTCCTGTAGGACAGAGATACAAAGTGCCGGTCTCCTGTAGGACAGAGATACAAAGTGCAGGTCTCCTGTAGGACAGAGGTACAAAGTGCAGGTCTCCTCTAGGACAGAGGTACAAAGTGCCGGTCTCCTCTAGGACAGAGATACACAGTGCAGGTCTCCTCTAGGACATAGCTACCAAGTGCCGGTCTCCTCTAGGACAGAGGTACAAAGTGCCGGTCTCCTCTAGGACAGAGATACACAGTGCAGGTCTCCTCTAGGACAGAGGTACAAAGTGCAGGTCTCCTGTAGGACAGAGATACACAGTGCAGGTCTCCTCTAGACCAGAGATACAAAGTACAGGTCTCCTCTAGGACAGAGGTACAAAGTGCCGGTCTCCTCTAGGACAGAGGTACAAAGTGCAGGTCTCCTGTAGGACAGAGGTACAAAGTGCAGGTCTCCTATAGGACAGAGCTACAAAGTGCAGGTCTGCTGTAGGACAGAGCTACAAAGTGCCGGTCTCCTGTAGGACAGAGATACAAAGTGCAGGTCTCCTCTAGGACAGAGGTACAAAGTACAGGTCTCCTCTAGGACAGAGGTACAAAGTACATGCCTCCTCTAGGACAGAGGTACAAAGTACAGGTCTCCTCTAGGACAGAGGTACAAAGTAAAGGTCTCCTCTAGGACAGAGGTACAAAGTACAGGTCTCCTCTAGGACAGAGGTACAAAGTACAGGTCTCCTCTAGGACAGAGGTACAAAGTACAGGCCTCCTCTAGGACAGAGGTACAAAGTACAGGTCTCCTCTAGGACAGAGGTACAAAGTACAGGTCTCCTCTAGGACAGAGGTACAAAGTACAGGTCTCCTCTAGGACAGAGGTACAAAGTACAGGTCTCCTCTAGGACAGAGGTACAAAGTACAACCCTACTCACAAGTCCACGATGCAATTCTTCATTTATTGTGACAGCCAAGAACAGAGGAGGAGCGTTTCAGGTCCGTATGGACCTTGCATCGGGTGTATCTCTGTCCTAGAGGAGACCTGCATTTTGAGGAATTTGTTCAACTGGTTTATTAACACATAACTAAAGGAAACATGTTTATGCTGCCGGGGGTATAACTGGGTGGACAGCAGATCATTTGTTTACACAAAAGTGCGCTTATTACATACCTGGTACTGGCACGTCAGCGGCCATATTGGCGTACCAGGTGCATCATGGGGAAATGCTTATTTTCTGGGGCTGACCCAATGGAGCCTCCTCCACTTCCACTTTGGTTAGATGGGGGTAGGATGGGCGCGCGGGGGCGGCCATGTGGTCACCTGACCAGAAATGCTGAGATCAGTGCCACCGGGCCTCCAGCGCTGGAAAGGTTAAGTGAATGGGCACCTCACAGGACCCTAAACTCTGGCCCATGCCCCCCTATATATACTGGTATTTTCATGAAAATTCTGGTAACCGTTGGCTAACGTCTGAGCAATTTGTCCGGGTCTTGAAAATGTGGTGAAAACGTGACTTTTTAAAGAAATTCCCACCAGAGTGTTTGAAGCCCATTGGAAGATACGCGCACAGCCCTGCCGCAGGCGTTCTCAACCCCAGCCCTCAAGACTCCCCAACAGGTCAGGTTTTCAGGATATCCCAGCTTCAACACAGGGGGCTCAATCAGTGGCTCAGTCGGAGCCACCTGTGCCGAGTCAGAGATATCCTTCAAACCTGACCTGTTGGGGAGTCTTGAGGCTGGAGTTGAGAAGCACTGCTATACGGTGCATATAAGATGCATATAAGGTGCATATAAGGTGCAGGTCACGCCTGCCCGCTGGGAAATGTTGCTGTTGAAATATCATTTTGTACGGAACGGCTTAAAGAAATGCTGGCATTTGAGTAACGTGTTAGCTGGAGAGCCGAGCACAGCACAGAAAGGTGCGTTTGGCATCTCCCAGTTAGAGAGATGTGAATTTCACCCATTGCCAAAGATTTGTGAGCTTGAGAAAACGTGCATAGCCCTGGCCTGTTCCACGCGCATGCGTGGAACAGGCCAGGGCTGTGCACGTTTTCTCAATTGTCTCAATCAAATGTCTTCTACGGAAGGTTGTTTTTGGGGGCAAATGTTGATCAAATTGACAATTAATCACAAAGGGTCACAGGTGCTTTATCATCAGCAGTTTAAGTGTAATGACGTTTAGATGGTAAGCTCTCCGGGGCAGGAAGTGCCTTTCCTATCGTCTAACTTTGCACTTGTCGTATTATAATTCCTTGTATTGCTTTTTCTCTTCTGTAAAGCGCCGGATAAACTGTTGGCGCTAAATAAATAAAAATATACATCCATGACATTCTGTGATAACGGGTACCACATCTGTTGTATTTGTTTCCCATTAAGATGCCAGAGTTGTCCTCGAGTCCAATATATTATGTTAATGACTTGTCTATAAACGGTCTGTCATATTTCACAGAAAATGTCAGTACAGCTGCAAATGACAATCGTCTCCAGGAAGCGGTGACACAAGTTAAATTCAACCCTCCTGCATCTGGAGATATTGAACCCAACAGCTAATGCTCAAAAACCTTAAATGCAAGTTATATATAACCACACACTTCCAAACAGCTAAAACAGGGGTAGCCAACTCTAGTCCTCAAAAGCTACCAACGGATGAGGTTTCCAGGATATCCCTGCTTCAGCACAGGTGGCTTAGTCAGTGGCTCAGTCTGAGCCACTGACTCAGCCACCTCTGCTGAAGCAGGGATATCCTGAAAACCTCACATGTTGGTAGCTCTTGAGGTCTGGAGTTGGCTACCCTGATCTAAAACATCTTGTGCATGGATAATGTTGACACACAAACACGATTGTTACTTGCCAATAATGACATGTACTGCCCCCTACTGCTCACTTCTAATGTCTTGTAAATAGGATCCAATAACACCAATAAATCAAACACCTTTTATGCTAAGCTATATACTAATCAACTGTAGTGCGCTGTAATGTGTCATATAAAATAGCATCACTTAGTGAATATGGGCAGGTATGGATTCTTCTGTTATAAACCAAATGAGACGAACACCCGCTCAACCCAAATATATCCATGGGTCAGGTGAGCTTCTGTGCATCGGGGCTACTATAGCTTACATGCTACGAAGGGGTTCTTCTATACGTCATTTATTGATATAGAAAGGAAATATGAGTAATGCAAATTATTACCCTAAACATAAGTATACAATTAAAATGCAGGAGGGGCAAATACACCAAAAACATTTAAAACTTTAGAGGGCTAGAATTATATGGAGATGCTTTGCATAATTTGTATTATTTTTGAAGTGGGATGGTCACTCTTTACTTTATCATTTTATTCATTAGAAATAAAAGTGTACATACGGACTAATTTCGTTGGAACGTGTGGTTTTGATCCGGCAAATATTTATACTATTTCCCGAGTCATGTTATTAAGGTATTTTTCTTATTTCATCTTTCTGTGCATTCCTTTTCTTTACCAGCCGGCTGCTGTTATCCCACGGTGTAATTACTCGCCCTTTGGGGCACCTTCTGCGCTTGTATTAATACTTTCCTCTCTCCGGCAGGCCATGAATGAGTCGGCTTCCTGCACTCGGAATCCGAGAGGAGCACTTGCAAAATTATGAATCGGGACATTGAGAACCGCGTGAACAAGATGCCAAAACAAGCACAGAATATCCCCGTTGTGGTTACAAACCGCACCATGGTAATGGCAGAGCCAAAGAAGAGGCGACGGCAAAGGTACGTGGAGAAAGAGGGCAAATGCAATGTCCACCATGGCAACGTCCGGGAAACCTACAGGTATCTGACAGACATATTTACCACGCTGGTGGACCTCAAGTGGAGATTTAACTTGTTGGTTTTCACTATGGTCTACACCATAACCTGGATTTTTTTTGGCTTCATTTGGTGGCTCATCGCCTACATCCGTGGAGATCTGGAGCACATTGAGGATTCCACCTGGACGCCTTGTGTTGACAAGTTAAATGGTTTTGTCTCTGCCTTCTTGTTCTCCATTGAGACAGAAACCACCATTGGTTATGGGTACAGGGTCATCACGGACAAGTGTCCAGAGGGCATTGTACTTCTGCTCATCCAGGCCATTCTGGGCTCCATTGTCAATGCTTTCATGGTAGGCTGCATGTTTGTAAAGATCTCCCAGCCAAATAAGCGAGCAGAGACCCTCATGTTCTCTAACATGGCTGTGATCTCGGTGAGGGACGGGAAGCTGTGTCTGATGTTCAGGGTGGGAGACCTGAGGAACTCGCATATCGTTGAAGCATCCATCAGAGCCAAACTGATCAAGTCCAAGCAAACCAAGGAGGGGGAATTCATCCCTCTCAACCAGACAGACCTTAATGTGGGTTTTGACACTGGGGACGATCGTCTATTCCTGGTCTCTCCCCTCATTATTTGTCACGTGTTCAATGAGCTAAGCCCATTCTGGGAAATATCCAAAGAGCAGCTTCAAAAAGAGGAGTTTGAAATAGTAGTGATTCTGGAAGGAATGGTTGAAGCTACAGGTAAGAAACATAGCCCGGGAGTTTTCTGTGTTACAGTAGTCAGGCCCTAATTTCCTCGTACGGTGTGACTCCAATAACTTTAAGGCTGAAACACTTATTAAAGCGGAGGAAATCAGGGTATATGAGGTGAAGGCCTCGGAGTAACACTGACTGCACAAGGAACGCTTGTAGTTACTGTAAATTGTAAATTGTAAATTAGTTACTGTAGTCCAATTAATGGTGCAGTCCCCGGTAACACTACTGACACTATCTCAGCAACATATTTCATTGGTTAACTTACATTTCAGTGTTTGCTGCAATTTAAATAGGGTGGTATCATCATTAGGGTGAAACCGAACAATTCAGCTTTATTGTAAGTTTTAGACAGTGTTTTGAATCGGGAATGAAGTGGGGGCTTCTTTATCAGAGTGGAGGAATAACACAAAGCTCAGCGGTCCCAGGGTCTCCTTTTCATACCTACTTTGCAGTTTGTTTCAGGCCTCCCAGGCGTGCCGAGGTTTAGTTTGGACAAGTTCAGCAGTCAAAGGGCAAATATCTTTGCCGTATTGTTTGATAGGGTTAGAATTTCTTAAGCTCAGGTACATAACCTTTACTTTGACCACTGAACCCATAAAGTCAATGATTTCAGTTAGTCGTTGAATAAATGATGTCCTGTTTCCCTTATCATTCATTGTGTAGGTCGTTTCAAATGTTTTTCTTTCGTTTTAGAATTATCTAGATAGTCAAATATGGTCAGTCACATGTGTATATTCAGAAGACTTGTTTTGACACTTTCTATACTCTTGGTTATCTTTGTTTTGGTATATTTATTGATTTATCAGTATTGTTTCATCAACGATACAATGAATAAGAATTTAGCACTAACCCTAGATCTGCCATTTTTGAATCATCACTGACACCTAGTGTACATAAAAGAAACTACACTCTGAATGGAATTCTCAGTTTCCCCGTTATGCTCTAACTCAGGGGCGCTGAACTCCAGTACCCCCCCCCCCCCCCCCCTCCTTTCCCTCTCCCCCTCATCAGGGCAGGTTTTCAGGATATCCCAGGTTAGTATTTTTGCTGGTGAGTCTGAGTTTTGCTACAGGAGCGGCTGTTTTCCTGGTCTTTGTTACTTCTTCAGTCTTTGACTGAGCCGCCGGTTGCTCCACCTGCGCTGAAGCAGGGATATCCTGAAAACCTGACCTGTCGCTGACTCTTGAGGACTGGAGTGGGCCACCTGCGGCTCACGGTATATGTTTGTAGTGCTCAGTCTTTCCAAGTCCCTTTAAACTCCATGAGGAAAGAGATGCATTACCCTAACCAGTTAACCCTTTATACCTCTAGTATTGCCACTGAAAGGGGGTGGGGGGGGGGGGGGGAATACATACGGTTAGAAAGAAAGTGAGCAGTGCTGATTTCTTCTTTAGGTACCCACATTATAACACTTAAGTTAGGTTCCAACCTGTTTTCATTACAATAGGTTTGTAAATGGTGATGAGTAAATGTCACAGAACACCCCAAAGTAGCTCTTCTGAGTGCCTTTTTCTCACCATGCTCTTTACAGGGATGACCTGTCAAGCTCGAAGTTCTTATGTGGAGAATGAGGTCCTCTGGGGCCACCGTTTCATGCCTGTGCTGACCTTGGAGGAAGGCTTTTATGAGGTGGACTATGACACCTTTCATAACACCGACGAGACCCCTACACCGACCTGCTGTGCCAAAGAACTGGCCGAGCTGGCCAAGAAGGGAGAGACCTTGCCGCTATCTTCCACCAACAGCAAGTCCAACCAGAAGAACCCGGAGTATGGCGCCGAGGAGCGATCCGAAGAGGTTGCACCAGTGTTGGCCAACGGGGATATCGGCAAAGTGAAGCTGGGTGGTTGTGAGTGATTACCAATGAAATGTCGGGGGAACGTAGGCGATAAACCAGCAACACAAAGAAGTTGCCTCTTCTGAACACCACGTTTGGGATAAATAAACAGTGGTCTCCATTACTCCGTTCGCTGGTGAAGAGGGAAACCACCGCAGGCCATCTATTAATAAATAGGTAGAAGAAAAGTCATAGAAGTGACCCTATATCTTTATAGACCATGTCCTAAGAAGCATGTCAGTGTACTCAGATGGACATCGCCTATGGGAGAGGTGCCACACTGCTGGTGATAGCAGCCACACCTACTGAAATACTGCTGTGTGTATTGCAAGGGTCACCTCAATTCTAAACCAAGACGTTGCGTGCCACAGGATGCAGTTACATGCAGTAGGGTTGTTAGAACCGGAAGCGGTTCAGGTAGTAATGTCAGCTGGTGGTGTTAGTTCCTGTGTGTAGGTAAAGGCTGACATGGTTATAGATCTGAGATCTGTTGGCAGAGAAGTGATGCTCCATCTTTTATTTTCACATCCACATTTATTTCAGCTCCGGCACCCAGAAGTTTGAAACTTACACACTCATTTATTAAAGAACTTTACACTTAAAGAGTGAGCGTGGCTACATCGGTCGTGCATTTAAATGTACATTTAGATTTTAATATACAAAATGGCTCGGTCAGTTAAAAAAACACATCACTGCTTTTCTCAAATGCCGAATCCTGTAACCCAGGGGGGGCTCAACTCCAGCCCTCAAGACCCCCCAACAGGTCAGGTTTTCAGGATATCCCTGCTTCAGCACAGGTGGCTCAGTCTTTGAGCCACCAGCGCTCAAGCAGGGATGTCCCTTAAAACCTGACCTGTTGGGAAGTCTTGAGGACTGGAGTTGAGAACCTCTGCCTTAACCTGTTCAATGCCAGAGGGGGGAGGGAGGGGATGTGCCAAACTTTGCAATATACACTACAATGTGACAAAAACCCTATTTGAGAACCGCTGGCTTAAGTTCTAGTAGCCTGTAGACCAGCGCTCTTCAACAGGGCCCCGCAGAGGGGCTGGATGTGGCCCTCAGGCTCTCAGCTGCCCAAGCAACTAGTATGAAAATAGCAGGAGCAGAGTGCCATATTTCACCTTAAAACTCACTTGTCAATTAAGGTCTACAATGACATTATACTTAGCATGTGGCCCTTCTACTCCTCGGTGTTTTCTGATCCGGCCCCTTTGGAGAACGTGTGGAAGAGCCCGGCTGGGGACAATATCTTCCACAACTGTAGGGAGGCAAATAAAAATTTTTGAAGGATATCGACAATGTTCTCCAATGACCGGGGAGTTTGGGAGTTGTTTAATGGGGACAAAATGCTGTCATTCCTTTCTAACGTAGATGCACTGTGAATATAAGCACATTTGCTACATGCACAATATTTTAGTGTTTGTTTTATCTATGTGTCCTGTATGTTAGATGTCAGAAGATCAAAATAAACATTTAATATATATGTATATAGTAAGTCAATTGAACAATATGTGTTGTGTTAAGAACAGTGGATATGATGCCTGAATGCAAAGGAAATGTTTGAACTAACTGAAGACATTTCTGCTGGTGACTGTGTCCGGTGATAATACAGCCAGTCTCTTACACGTGACACGGCTAATCAGGGGAGGTGACGATCACTCAGAACTGATAGATAAGAGATGAAAGAATGACACACACAGACTGTGATACATTCCCTTTGGAAATGTGTGTCCATGTGAGACCTCTTGTGTTAGGGACTAATTCCCAGATCCACAAAAGGGTGCTAATCTTCAACCCGTCTTTACCCCATTTGAAATGAATGGGATCTGGGTCTTCATCCCGAACACCTATTAAACTCCCGAAATAATAAAGTGGGACAGGACGAGCGCAGTAGGAGCGGGGCACAATGATGCATTGGCACAGAGAGATGCAATATCACATGATTAGTATGGCTCCTACCCTCAGGACAGAGCTCCTACCAATTCTCCAATCAGCATTAAGGTATAATACACCTCGCTGTCTGTCTGCCCATCACTCGCCACTGAAGAGCAGGCGAGTGTCTGGCTGACAGAATGAAGAGATCTGTGTAGGTATTAATATTTCACACTGGGGTATTTGTGCACCCACAGGCCACCTTTATAACGTGAGTACTCTGATACTGGCTTTGCCCAGCTTTTAACTGCACTCAATCACAAATAAGCACATGCTTCATTTATTTAACCCCTTCAGGGCACTTTGACATACTTCACAAAGTTTAGTCCACAGGACAATAAGAAATGACTTATACTCAGTGCAGGTGCCTGTTAAATGGAGTTAACCTTGACGAGGTCGGCGGTTTGAATCATGTTTTGATCAAAAGATGCAACCAAAAGACTCCTTTGTCCCACAGACTTAGGTTCTAAATGTACACGTCACTAGTATATTTTAGCCCAAATTGGCAGGAGCGCACGATCCGCTCTGTTTCCCATATACTGTATGTACGGCCAAACCTTTTACCAGCAGCATACTCCTAAAGGGAGGAGCGCGGGTAATATGTACAGTATTTGTGTTCCTTAAAATTAACCTCTGTATGCCAACTTCTTCCAAGCAGCCGCCCTGATACATTAGCAACACATTGGCTGCGGCTCTGGAGCTGGGGGCCATTCACTCTATCCACGCGTGGCACTGGCTGTCTTTCCTGAATGTGCCACCTCCAGCAGTGCCACAATAAGCTGCGTCTCCCGCTGAGTTTCCATAGGGGGCGCTGATATCACAATCATTTTACGCTGAAGATGTTTCCAAAGTTTAACTGTTTCGGAAAAAAACTAGAAAATCCACGAATAAAATACATTTGTTTTTCGCAACTGCGAAAAATGGAACAGGGGCGCAAGCGATCACATGACACAGGAATGCACACGCACACCCATATTCTGTACCTATTCAGTATACTGTAAGTACAGATATAGGATAAAGAATCTGTCGTCTACATTTAGCATAGGTCGAACTTGGTGGACGCAACCTCCTCTACTATGTAACTATGTATTCTGACATGTAAACCACATTTATATTTAATGTGCATTGATGCTTCAGTAGAGTTATTTAACATTTTGCTGCCAGAGAGGCCAAAAGATATTACAGGGTTTAACAAATCAAAGCAGTAAAGGCCACGAGAGGGTTAAAAGAAATGGTGATATAAAACATTTGAGCCATTGCAAGAATAATTTGGAATAATAATCAGCAAAGCACCAGAATGGATCATTTCCCAGCCAGTTTATACAGTGCATTTGCAAACTCTCTGTTGGTGGGTCACAGTGCTATTTCCCAGGGCGGAAGATACTGTAGCAGAAATAGGACACACGTTGCTAAACAACGCGTTTCCAGTGTGGGGCTTTTCAGCCTTAAGTGTTCCGCTGCGTTTTAAGTGCTCGGATAAATAAAAAGGCCTTATAAACACCAGATTTAAATACATGGACCCAGACTCTCAAAAAAGTGCAGCGCTTCAGCACACCCTCATTCCTATCCATGTGACTGGGAGTAAAGGCCTGATGAAGCTTAGCCCCTTTGTGGATCTGGGTTTTGCCACAGTTGTTTTGTTCAACATCGCACACCTTCAGGAAGTAACACTGCTTCGGAGCAGCAGTCCAGCATTTGTGGGTTTTTTTTTATATAGTTATAGGATTGAAGCAGGGGGTCTCCGGAGCAAACTGTTCATTTCAGCTCCGGGGACCCCCTGCTTCCCGAAATAATAACCTCCAGAGGGGCTGCCTGTAGCAGCTTCGGCTGCCCTGTGTAGGGCTGTTGAAATGGCGGGTTTAAAGCTCCTGCATCACGCGGGCGAAATAGTACGCCGTGATGTCATCCCTTTGCGGCTTCCTATTGGCCCACGTAACAGGGACATTTAAACCTGAGGAGCTGCTACCGGCATCACCTACGGAAGTAAGTAGTAAGTATCTCAGGATGCAGTGGGTCCCCGCAAATGAAATAAGCTCAGCTCCGTAGACCACATCTACTTCCGACCGGGGGTGAGGGGGGGGAGAAGAAGGGGGTGTTTTTTAGGGAGCATCTGCTCCTTTTAACTTAATAGCTTAGTTCAAATGAAAGCCGCACTCACCGTGTATTAGCCGCGGCTGCTCTGTTCTTCACGGTCAGAGAATCAAAGCCGACAGGGGCAGAAACGGCACCGCAGGGGACATGTTGAAAAAGTGTATCCTGAGCAAGGTCAAAGGCAAGACCCAAACATCGGTTCTATAATAAAACGTTATTATTGATTATTTTCCCCCCCTCTGGAGTGTCGTTTCTGCCGATTCTGCCTTTGTAGACTTTGATTAACGCCGTAGCAGCCACGACTGATGCATTGCTCTCGGGCAGGGGCGGCCAACTCCAATCATCACAGGCCACCAACGAGTCAAGTCTTCGTGATATCCCTGCTTCAGCACGGGTGGCTCAACCAGTCTCTTAGTCAAAGAGAGCCACCTGTGCTGAGGCAGGGATTTCCGGGAAACCTGACCTGTTGGTGGCCCTTGGGGACTGGCGTTGGCCACCCCTGCTCTAGAGAATGGGTTACGGACCCTTTGGCAGCCAGGGGCTGACGATAAATAGCTGCACATTACGTGGGGCCATGGGAAAAAGAAACGCGTTGGTGGGGGTTCCCGTACCCCGTAATGTAGCTGTATTTTTCTTGCTGGTTCCATTAAATATTTTTTTTTTAAGGGCAAACGCTCTCCTTGACGTTATTTAATTTTTTTGTTTTTCCTTGAGGAATAGTGCCTGCTTTTTCTTTGTTTCACGTCCCTTACGTGGGGCCGACTGCTCTGAACAGCTGTTTTAGCGATACAAGAAAACAATACAATCTTTACCATAATGGCCGTGGGTCTGAGGTGTGTATCTAGTACATTTGCTGAACAACACTGATGTCCCTCTTTATCTCTGTGTGTTTCCTTTGCTTCTGCCCTCCTACTTCCTCCGAGAAGTGATATCATTAATACATATTTTTAAAAAAATCATCTTTTAATAACTTAAATGTGATTAAGTTTCTGAACAAAGAATACATGACATTCAGTCTCATCCTTTCTAACATTCAGTGGTAGAACTGAACAGAACAAGTTGTACATACAAATCACATAAAGGGAGAACGTGGGAAGGGAAGGGGGGGTGTACTGAAGGTCCTTTTTTGTTTCCTTTGGTGTCTTCCAGGACAAAAACCCATTCACTTTGTCGTGGTCGGCCCACTCTAGCTCCCGTGCGGCCCCATTCGCGCCCTATTTCCCTGGTGTTCCTGCAACTAGTGAAAGGAGAACGCACCTGGAACTATCAGAGCAATATAGTGGTGGCATTCACTCCTGGGATGTCTGTCTGGGCCAACCATGGCAACCAGACCTTTTGGAATTTATTGCCAGAGTCATTCATTAGATTTGTTAACTTCTCTATCTGGCACACAAACCAAACTCTATTCCTAATTTTGGCCAGAGTAGACATCTTATCTTGTTTCCATAATGCCGCGATCTCGTTGTAAAGTGGGCAATTAACTTGGAATTAGTTCTGGAAATACCCTATATCGGCCTGTTCAGTAAGAACAGCCAGGGGTCCATGGGGATGTCGGGGCCCAAAATCCTCTGTAGCCAATCTTTAATTTGTACCCATAAGGGTGTCAGACGAGGGCAAGACCACAGCATGTGCATCAACTCCGCTGGCTCTCCACATTGTTTGGGGCACAATGGGGAGTAACCTGGAACAAATATAGATAGTTTAAGTGGAGTAAGATACCACATCATCAGGACCTTATATGCGTTCTCCTTTAATGTCGTGCAAATGAAACTCTTTGAAGCCTCCAGAAGAATTTCTTCCCAACTCTTCACCTAAGTCTGCCTTCCACTTAGCTATATATTGGAGCTTCATAGCGTACTCAGCCCCAGAATAGATCCCTTCCTTGTACATTTGAGAGGTTAGTCCACTCGTATCTGTTTTTAATATACAGATTTTTTTCAATGGTGGGCGGGGTGTAATTTTATTATAAAAAGCATGTATCTGGAGGTATCTAAAGGATTCTGAGTTGGGGATGTCTTTGTCTGACTTAATTTGATAAAAAGTCGATGCCAGGTACATTAGAGAGAATACCCAGCCACTCGAGGTCGCTTAGACCCTCCTCCAGAGCCTCGCAAGATCACCTCCCCCCTCTCCCCCCCACCATATGTGTCCCCCCCCCGTCCTGTAAGTCGCGTACGTCTTGTCTTAAGTCCCTTTATGTGGTTCGTCTGGTGCTGTTAGTGTCGACAGCTGTTTAACACAAAAAAGTGGACTGACTGTAATGTACGCTCATGGGTGGTGCGTTTCTGTAGATCTGATTTCCACAAATAAAAATGAAAGTTGAAAAAAAAGTCGATGCCAATGCTCCCCTCCAGATCTTTGAGTCTACAAAACCCTTTCTGTTTCCAAATGTTAAAATCCAAGCTATTCAGTCCCGGAGCAAAGTCAGAGCAATGACAGTAATGCAGTCATTAGTGAATTTTTGGACATCAGGGAACATCTAAATTTGGAGGCCTCCCAAAGTGCTAACGAATTGGTCATTGAGGAAAGCGACTCACGTATGGATTGAAGCATCCTTTTCGGGGACCAAATCCGGTTATGTAGCTCTATAGGTGCACACATTTCACTCTCCAGTGCAACCCATCTTTTAGTAGTGGGGTCTGTGTGCCACTGTGAAATTTGGCATACTTGGTCCATCTTGTAATATGATAACAAGCAACATACCACTGATCCACCTCCTGGTACTCCTGACTCTCTGGGTTTTGCCCTACCATAGAAATTTAGAAATGAACTTCTGAACCGAGCGAATATCCCTCAGCACCCCCACCACTGGAAGGGTTTCGAACAAATAAGAGAATCCAAGGGAGTAGGTTCATCTTGATACAGTATATCCTACCAAACCAAGAAACACTGTATGATGACTACCATCCGATATCTCCTTTCAAAGTTTGTAATAATCTAGGGTAATTCGCTCTGTACAACGTCTTATAGCTATTAGTGATGTGGATTCCTAGATACTTAATGGCTACAGGTTGCCAGTTAAAGTTTATGGATATCAGCTTTTCCATTTCTCTGGGCAAGTTCACATTTAGGGCCTCTGATTTGGCTTGGTTTATTTTGAAACTGGAGATTCTATTAAATGTACCTAGTAAACTGAATAAAGTAGGGAGGTGAGAGGTCTCGACAACATCAGCATGACGTCATCTGCATAAAGAGCAATCTTATGCGATTGGTCGTTCATTTTGGATGCCAGATATGTCTGGGTTTTTCTTGATTTGGCCTGCCAGTGGCTCCATGCATACGGCAAACAACAAGGGTGAAAGCGGACACACCTGTCTAGTACCACTCTTGATTTGGAAGAGGGCAGATGGGAAGCCCCGATGCGTTACTTTTGATGCCATATTCGTATATAGTACTGTGATTGCCTTTAATATTTTACACGCAAAAGCAAATGCTTCCAGCGTTGCCTTTAGGTATGGCCAATCTATGCTATCAAAGGCCCTCTCGGCATCCAGACTTAACACCATTACCGGGGTCTTTTTTCTTTTAGCCAATTCAATCAGATTAATTATGCATCTGATGTTATCTGCCACCTGTCTATTTGTTATAAACCCCACCTGGTCCGGGTGGATCAATCTAGGCACGATATGACCCAATCTGTTTGCTAGTAACTTAGATTACATTTTGATGTCCGAATTTATTAGTGTAATTGGTTTGCAGTTTTTACAGTTTGTTGGGTCTTTACCCTCCTTGAAGTTTAGGTAGATAGATGCCTGAAGCATCTGATCCGGGAATGAGGCCCATGCCAGCACTGCATTACACATTAGCTGCAGATGAGGGGCTAATAATTTGGCGAATTTCTTATAATATACTGAAAAACAATCAGGGCCTGGAGCTTTAGAGGGTTTCAAATGCATAATTACTTCCATGACCCCTGCAATAGAGAAGTCTCTTTGCATCTGCTCTCTCTCCTCCCCACTCAACCTAGGAAGGCCAGAATCATCCAGAATTTCCCTTAAGGCTTGGTCCGTTTTGACACCATGGGTGACCTTCTCTCCATTATAGAGCTCCTCATAGTAATTTTTTATTTTTTTATAACTCAAATTTTTATTGAAGTTTTTGACATGTAGCAGTACATAGTTTCATATTTGTAAAAAAAAATCACAGCTGTTGTACAAATAATATACATACAGAAATGATAATCAGACGTGTAAGAAAAAGAAAATTTGAACCTAAATCAGTAGGGAAGGGGGGAGGGAGTCCAATCCCCTGCTTCTCCATCTTCTGATCCAAGCTTCTCCTCTTCTAGAGTACGCCTCCCGCGTGGCTAGACTCACTGATCTCTAGCTAAAGGGCTACCCGTTACCTCTTCTGACTATTGTCTGGCTTTTTTAGGTTAGCCGAGAACGTGTTTCTGAGACTATTATAGCAGAATTGTAGTACCATCCACCCCTGGGATGTCTGTTTGTGCTAGCCACATAGCCCAGACTTTTAGAAATGTAGCGCCAGTATCATTAACCAAACTTGTTAATTTTTCCATCTGGCATACAAACCAAATTATGTTTCTGATTGTTGGAATTTCAGCCTGTTTCCATAATGCTGTGATCGCACACCTCGTCGCTGTTGCGAAATGTGCTATAAATTTACCATGTGTTCTGGGGATCCCCTCTATTGGTCTGTTTAGAAGGAACGGCCAGGGGTCTAATGGGATTGTGAGGCCTAACATCCTCTGTAGCCAATCTTTAATTTGCTCCCAGATGGGAAGCACCCGAGGGCAGGACCACAGCATGTGTAAGAGCTGTGCCTCACCTCCACATTGCTTTGGACACAATGGGGAGTATCCTGGAACAAATGTAGATAATTTCATCGGGGTGAGGTACCACCTCATTAAAACTTTATACGTGTTCTCCCTTAACGTCGTACATATTGAGCTCTTAGCTTTAGCTGTAGCTATTGCTGTCCAGTCCTCGTCTTCTAGAGTCTCCATTAGGTCCTGTTCCCACTGTGTCATGTAATTCAGTTTCTTTGAGTACGTTACTCCCGAACAGACCTCCTCTCCATATAGTCGAGAAATTAGTCCCCTTGTTTCTGTTTTTAATATACAGAGTTTCTCAAAATTTGTCAATTGGGGAAGTGGCGTAAATTTGTTGTAAAATGCTCTGATCTGGAGAAATCTAAAGATTTCCGTATGTGGCATGTCCTTTTCAGACTTAATTTGTTTGAATGTTTTGATGCTATTTCTACCTTCTAGATCCTTGAATCGAAAAAAAACCGTTCTGTTCCCAAATTAGAAAGTCTCTACTAGTTATATCTGGCGCAACCTCTGGCTTGCCATATATAGGGGACATTAATGAATTTTTGGGCATCAGAGAACACCTACATTTAGTCACCTGCCAAATTACAAGTGAGTTGGTCATTGAATACAGCGGCTCTTTAATGGATTGATAAATCCGTTTTGGGGTCCAAATCAAGTTGTGCAATTCCAATGGGGCACATACTTCTGTCTCTAATTCCAGGAGCCTTTTTAGACTCAGCTCTGTGTGCCATTGTGTAATTTGATTTAATTGGGCCGCTTTGTAATAGAGTAACAAGCAAGGTACTGCTAGCCCCCTCCCCCTCCCCCCCCCCCCGCCCACCCCCACCACCCGCCAATGTTGGTCTTCGTAAAATAGCTCCCTTTACTCTTGGTCTCTTGTATCTTAATATGAATTGAGATATTAACGACTGGAGCGAGGCTATGTCCTTGTTTCTTAATGGGATTGGGAGAGTTTGACATAAATATAAAATGCGGGGGAGGAGGTTCATTTTAATACAGAATACTCTACCCATCCATGAAATTCTGTACATAGACCACCTTCTGATGTCATCCCTTAATGTTTGTATTATTTTAGGGAAATTTGCCCGATAGAGAGATTTAAAGTTATTCGTGATCTGTATCCCTAATTACTTAATAGATTCAGGTTGCCAATTGAAATTAAAATTGATGGATATCAATTTCTCTGTTTCTTTTGGCAAGTTTATATTCAATGCCTCCGACTTTGTTCGATAATCTTAAAACTTAAAATCCTATTAAATTTGTCCATGAGGTTAAATAAATTTGGCAGGGAGTTGAGTGGTCTAGATATAGTGAGGAAGATGTCATCTGCATATAACCTCCCTTTGGATACGTGAAATGTTTGAGTTTGACTGAATTTGTACCGCCAGAGGTTCCACACACAGGGCAAATAATAAAGGTGACAGGGGGCATCCTTGTCTAGTGCCACTCTTAATTTCAAATGGTCCCGAGGGGTATCCCCGATGGATCATTTTTTCTGCCGGGGTCCCATACAGTGCCATAATTGCTTTTAATATTTTACCACCAAAACCAAACGCCCCAAGCGTGGCTCTTAGAAATGGCTAGTCTATCCTGTCCAAAGCTTTTTCCGCATCTAGACTTAACGCCATCACCCGGATCTTTTTGGAGTTTGCTATTTCGATTAAGTCAATTATGCTTTTAGTGTTATCAGCTGCTTGTCTATCTTGAATAAACCCCACTTGGTTCGAGTGAATCAATCTAGGCAGGATATGACTCAATCTGTTGGCCAACACTTTAGAGAAGATTTTAATGTCCGAAAGAAATCGGCCAATAGCTTTTACAGTTTGTTGGATCTCTCCCTTGTTTATAAATTGACGAGATGGACGCTTGGTGCATCCGATCCGGGAATGAAGCTCTACTAACACTGCATTGAACATCCGGAGCATATGGGGGCTAATTGTTTAACAAATTTTTTGTAGTATAGATTTGAAAAACCATCAGGACCCAGTGCTTTGGAGGGTTTCAAGTGTTTAATCACTTGTATGAGTTACTCCTTGGAGAAGTTCCTCTAGCATTTCCCTCTCTTCTCTACTTAAACTGGGTAAATTTGAGTCTGGCAGAAACTCCTTTAGAGCTTGACTTGTGCTGTTATTATGGCTGACCTTTTCCCCATTATATAGCTCCTCATAATATTTAATTCCTCCACAATTCATTTTGGGTTAGAAGTCAAGGTGCCTGATTTCAATCTGATAGCATGGATACCATAATTAGATTGTTTGTTCCTCCATTTATTTGCTAATAAGGTATCTGGCTTGTTTGCTTTCTCATAAAATTGTCCTCTTTGACCAACTCAATGCCTTTTCAGCCTTGGAGGCAAGTAACAGATTTAATTCTATTCTAGCATCTTTGAGCTCCTTTAAAGTATCTGTTCTTCCCGGGTATTTATGCGGATCCGAGAGCTCCGACAGCTTCTTTTGTAATTGTAAGATTTTGGCCTCTCATTTCTTTTTACGTCTTGCCACTATGCTAATAAGTGTGCCCCTCGGGGTTGCCTTGTGAGCGTCCCATGGGGTAATCTTTGAATTTACACTATCCTGAAGAAATGTTCTAGCTCGCTGCCTATCGCCCAAATAACTCCTGGAATTTTTGTTATTGCCTCATTTAATGTCCAGTTTGCTCCAGGCCTGTCCAGATTGAATTGTAAGCACCCGGTTTCAATCGGTGCATGGTCTGACCATGAAATATAATGGATCTTAGCGTATGCTGTCTGTGGAACCATTCTGTTTAATATGAAGAAGTAATCTATCCGGCTGTAGCTGTCATGTGGGTGTGAGAAGAAGGTGAACCCCCTTTCTCCTGGGTGCAGTTCCCTCCATGTATCTACGAGATGTCTTACTCTCAGTTCCTTTATTTACGCGGCTGCTCGCTCTTTTCTAAAACAGCGGGCCCGAGATGATCTGTCTATGCCCGGGTCCAGGATCCTATTGAAATCCCCGCCTAACACGATATGTCCCTTGGCTACTGTGCCTGGGATTTTAAAGAAATTAGAGAAAAATGGCGGTCTTGTTCACACGGTGCATACTGTATACGTTCGCTATTGTTAATGGATGTCATTGAGATGTACCGGCTAATATGAAATACCTGCCCTCTGTGTCTTTTCTGATCTGGTCCACTGTAAAGGGACATCTATTATGTAAGAGAACTGCCACTCCCCTTTTTTTGACCTTGGCTGAGGAAAAATAGATATTTCGAAAGTGCAAATATTTAGGAAAGTTTGTCCTGCTAAAATGCGTCTCCTGTATTAAGATTATGTAGCCTAGCCTCCGGCCGCTACTTCTTTTCCTGGGCCCTACCAGTGTAAGTCCTGTTAGGTGCAGGCAGTGGATGGGTTAATTCCTTCAGAAAGTAAAATTTGAAGGAATGGGGGAAGAGGGGGATAAATTGGGGAATCTTTTGTTTGTGTTGTTAATCCGTCAGAAAAGCCTTGTGTGCTTTTGCAGAATTAGAGATATTGGTGTATCTAAGGGCGGGCCTAGCAACAGCCTGAGAGTGTCAACCTGAGGGGTGGATATTGATTGGGTCACATACTGGATGTGATGGCCTATCAGTATCCAGATCTGTCTTGTTAGGGGGCAGAGTTACAGTCACACCCAAGGGTATAAATACTGGCACTCTCACAAAAGTAGCTGTGTCTCTTTCTTCCCCCTGTGGAGTGAGTACCAGCTACCCTGGGTCTCACTAGGAGGCAGCAGGAGTAGCACCATTACCATCACCATGCAGAGGAAAGCTATGCAATGCTGTAATATCAGACCCTACAATAAACACCATTGTACCATCATCAGTGTGTCTAAGGACCAAGAAAGGTGTCAGCATGGACTCTCCTTCCATCCAAAGGACCAATGCTGACTGGAGGCGCTGCAACCACGAATAAGGTACCCTGTAAACCCTGTCCTGTTCTCCCCACAACACCACAGAGCACTCAGCTCTCTTGTTGCCACACAGGTACGCACCACCGCAAATATGGAGCAGCAGAAGAAGCCAACCCAAACTCACTTGGGGGGGGGGGGGGGGGGTACAAGGACTACAATTACATCAGCTTTCATTCTTTTATATTCTGCCATGGCTACTCTTCTTTTACTTGGATTGTTTAGACCTTTTACATTATGTGATATTATATTTAGAGAAGACACAGATACCCAGCAAGCTCTAAGGAAGCCCCAAAATTACCACATTATTTATATATATATATATATATATATATATATATATATAATCAAAAATCTTGTTTGTGAGTGTCTGGAGACCATTGCTTGGTCCGTTGGTCCGCCCGCCCTCCCACGGCTCTCATTGGCCGGTGTGTCTGCCCCCCCCCCCCCCCCACGGCTCTCATTGGCCCCCCAGAACACGCTCTCTCCTGCTCTCTCCTCCCACAGGCCGCTCCCTTCCCTGGCTCTCACCCTCCCACAGTCCGCTCCCCCCCCCCCCCGGTGCTCTCGCCCTCCCCCGGCACTCTCACCCTCCCCCAGTCTGCTCCCTTCCCCGCCGCTCTCAGCCTCCCTGGCGCTCTCTCACCCTCCCCAAAGTCCGCACCCTTCCCCGGCGCTCTCACATTCCCCCGACTCTCACCCTCCCCACGCCTCTCACCCTTCCCCGGCTCTCACCCTCCCCACGCCTCTCACCCTCCCCACGCCTCTCACCCTCCCATAGGCTACTCCCTCCCCCCAGCTCTCACCTCCCCATGGCTTTCACCCTCCCCACGGCTCTCACCCTCCCCACGCCTCTCACCCTTCCCCGGCTCTCACCTCCCATAGGCCACTCCCTCCCCCCGGCTCTCAACCTCATCCGGCGCTCTCCCTCACCCGGCGCTCTCCCACACCGGGCACTCTCCCTCAACCGGCGCTCTCCCTCACCCGGCGCTCTCCCTCACACACACCGCACCCTTCCCTGGCGCTCTCACCCTTCCCATACCGCTCTCACCCTTCCCCGGCGAACTCGCCCTTCTCTGGTGCTCTCTCCGTCACCCGGCGCTCTCCCTCACCCGGCGCTCTAACCCGTCCCCGACGCTCTCCCTCACCCGGCGCTCTCACCCCCCCCCCCCTCCCACACACACACACAGAGCACCCTCTCTGCGGCTCTCCACTCACACAGGCCTCTCCTCTGGCTGTCTCCGCCTCTCCTCCGGCTGTCTCCGCCTCTCCTCACCGGAGCGTCTCAGCCTCTCCGCGGAGGAGCCCGAGGTGGAAGAGGACGGCGGCCGGTACCCGTAGGAAGAGGAGCACGGCCGTGTGCAAGGTGAGTAAACGCAGGGGAATGGGTTATTTAACGCGTCCCTGACTCCCCCCCTGCCCTTTGCCCCCTGCCCTCCCTCCCCCTGCCCTTTGCCTCCTGCCCTCCCTCCCCCTGCCCTTTGCCCCCAGCCCTCCCTCCCCCTGCCCTTTGCCCCCTGCCCCCTCTCCCCCTGCCCTTTGCCCCCTGCCCTTTGCCCCCCGACCTCCCTGCCCTTTGCCCTCCCTGCCCTTTGCCCTCCCTGCCCTTTGCCCCCCCTTCCCTTTGCCCTCCCGCCTCTCCCTGCCCTTTGCCCCCCCCCCCGCCCCTCCCAATGCTTTGCCCACCCGCCCCTCCCAGCCCTTTGCCCCCCCGCCCCTCCCTGCCCTTTGCCCCCCCCGCCCCTCCCTGCCCTTTGCCCCCCGCCCCTCCCTGCCCTTTCCCCCCCCCCCGCTCCAACCTGCCCTTTGCCCCCCGCCCCTCCCTGCCCTTTCCCCCCCCCCCGCTCCAACCTGCCCTTTGCCCCCCCTGCCCCTTGCCTCCCCTGACCCTCCCTGCCCTTTGCCTCCCCCAGCCCCTCCCTGCCCTTTGCTCCCCCCGCCCCTCCCTGCCCTTTGCCCCCCCGCCCCTCCCTGCCCTTTGCCCCTGCCCCTCCCTGCCCTTTGCCCCCCCCGCCCCTCCCTGCCCTTTGCCCCCCCCCCGCCCCTCCCTGCCCTTTGCCCCCCCCGCCCCTCCCTG
Organism: Ascaphus truei; assembly: GCF_040206685.1. Taxonomy (NCBI): domain Eukaryota; kingdom Metazoa; phylum Chordata; class Amphibia; order Anura; family Ascaphidae; genus Ascaphus; species Ascaphus truei. Next base: position 126,713,674 of record NC_134488.1, read on the forward strand.
CCCTTTGCCCCCCCGACCCTCCCTGCCCTTTGCCCCCGCCGCCCCTCCCTGCCATTTGCTCCCCCCCCTCCCCTCCCTGCCCTTTTCCCTCCCCCCGCCCCTCCCTGCCCTTTGCCCCCCCGCCCCTCCCTGCCCATTGCCGCCCCTCCCTGCCCTTTGCCCCCCCGCCCCTCCCTGCCCTTTGCCCCCCCGCCCCTCTCTGCCCTTTGCCCCCCCGCCCCTCTCTGCCCTTTGCCCCCCTCACCCCTCTCTGCCCTTTGCCCCCTCACCCCTCTTTGCCCTTTGCCTCCCCTGCCCCTCCCTGCCCTTTGCCCCCCTCGCCCTCCCTGCCCTTTGCCCCCCCCACCCCTCCCTGCCCTTTGCCCCCCCTGCCCCTCCCTGCCCTTTGCCCCCCCGCCCCTCCCTGCCCTTTGCCCCCCCGCCCCTCCCTGCCCTTTGCCCCCCCTGCCCCTCCCTGCCCTTTGCCCCCCCCGCCCCTCCCTGCCCTTTGCCCCCCCCGCCCCTCTCTGCTCTTTGCCCCCCTCGCCCCTCTCTGCCCTTTGCCCCCTCGCCCCTCTCTGCCCTTTGCCCCCTCGCCCCTCTCTGCCATTTGCCCACCTTGCCCCCCCCTGCCCTTTGCCCCCCCACCCCTCCCTGCCCTTTGCCCCCCCTGCCCCTCCCTGCCCTTTGCCCCCCCTGCCCCTCCCTGCCCTTTGCCCCCCCCGCCCCTCCCTGCCCTTTGCCCCCCCCGCCCCTCCCTGCCCTTTGCCCCCCGCCCCTTCCTGTCCTTTGCCCCCCTGCCCCTCCCTGCTTTTTGCCCTCCCCGCCCTTTGCCCCCCCCCCGCCCCTCTCTGCTCTTTGCCCCCCTCGCCCCTCTCTGCCCTTTGCCCCCTCGCCCCTCTCTGCCCTATGCCTTCCCCCGCCCCTCTCTGCCATTTGCCCACCTCGCCCCCCCCTGCCCTTTGCCCCCCCGCCCCTCCCTGCTTTTTGCCCTCCCCGCCCTTTGCCCCCCCCCCCGCCCCTCTCTGCTCTTTGCCCCCCTCGCCCCTCTCTGCCCTTTGCCCCCTCGCCCCTCTCTGCCCTATGCCTTCCCCCGCCCCTCTCTGCCATTTGCCCACCTCGCCCCCCCCTGCCCTTTGCCCCCCCGCCCCTCCCTGCCCTTTGCCCCCCTGCCCCTCCCTGCCCTTTGCCCTCCCCGCCCTTTGCCCCCCCCCACCCTTTGCCCCCCCCCTCCCTGCCCTTTGCCCCCCCCTCCCTGCCCTTTGCCCCCCCTCCCTGCCCTTTGCCCCCCCCTCCCTGCCCTTTGCCCCCCCCTCCCTGCCCTTTGCCCCCCCCTCCCTGCCCTTTGCCCCCCCCCCTCCCTGCCCTTTGCCTTCCCTGCCCCTCGCCCCCCCTGCCCCTCCCTGCCCTTTGCCTCCCCTCCCTGCCCTTTGCCCCCCCCCGCCCCCTCCCTGCCCTTTGCCCCCCCCCGCCCCTCCCTGCCCTTTGCCCCCCCCGCCCCTCCCTGCCCTTTGCCCCCCCCGCCCCCTCCCTGCCCTTTGCCCCCCCCGCCCCTCCCTGCCCTTTGCCCCCCCCGCCCCTCCCTGCCCTTTGCCCCCCCGCCCCTCCCTGCCCTTTGCCCCCCCGCCCCTCCCTGCCCTTTGCTCCCCCCGCCCCTCCCTGCCCTTTGCCCCCCCCGCCCCTCCCTGCCCTTTCCCCCCCCGCCCCTCCCTGCCCTTTCCCCCCCCGCCCCTCCGTGCCCTTTGCCCCCCCGCCCCTCCCTGCCCTTTGCCCCCCCGCCCTTTGCCCCCCCGCCCCTCCCTGCCCTTTGCCCCCCCGTGAATTCTCACATGTGATATTTTCTTTAATCTCATCAAAAATATGTGTGGCCCTTTTTGCCCTTTCAGTATCACTGCCACATTTCTGAACATATGTTGTATATGCATCCATTTCTGCCTCTTGTTCTCCATCCATTTGTAAAAAATAAAAAATTCTTTATTTAATAGAAAAAGTGTTGTGTACAAAATGTTGTGTAAAAAACTGGGTAGGTATATAATAAGTAATGAAACCCACTATCAGCCTTCAATATCAGAGCAGGGATAAATATCCTAATCTATTCAGATTGATATATGATAAACAGTCACTTTGTCCTCTGTCTCCAATGTTTTCAAGCTGCCTGTAAATCATGTATACCATACAAACGGGTGAATCATCTGATTAACCCTCCAGGCGCTCAGAATATGGCATAGTCCTGCTGGTGAAAGATGATGAAATAAATCTTAAAGACCCAGGCTATAAACAACCTAAATGTAGTAAGGTATAACATATAGTCATTCCCCCCAACCGGCTCACCATGAGCACTATGAGGTTGGGACACGGGAAACTCACGTGTAAATCCTTGTGGTTGTTTGTCAAGCCTGTGCGGGTCTTTCCGGTGTAGTTTGTACGCCTGCTTCTCCTGACAGAAGCCAGGGTGTCTCCGTCTCGTGATCTTCACTCTTCACCGCCAACCCATTACCCGCGGATGCGGAGGGCGGTCACCTGACCGGCGGCATGAACGGTGTTTCCGGATGACGTCACGGCAGACCCGGTGAGTAAACAGCAAGCCAGCAGTGACTCAGCGTGCAGACGCTTGATACGGCAATGTGGAAAAACCTCTCAAAAAGAGAAAGAAGCGCCGCACAGCATAAAGAATGGATGAAGGCTGATGTGGGAAGATAAAAATGAGCTTTATTTGCACAAGGTGCAAGCGAGTCCTCTTGACGCGTTTCGGCCTGGCAGGCCTTTGTCAAAAGAGTGATTCGCTTGCATCACAAGACATCTAGTTATACACCAGCAAACCTATGACTGCTGTTCAAATTACTCAACGCAATGAGTTTCAGGTGTCCAGTATTACAATCATTGACCACCTCAGTATCAAACATAAAGCTCGCATAGCTAACACAGATGTCAGATGAAAAAGTAAAAACACAAAAATACATATAAAATGACCAGTCATTGTGACCAAAAACATAAACATATATCAAGATGTTTCAAATCGGTGTATTAATGACAGGTCAATGAAACATGAAATCTATACTCTTTGAGCTTATATAAAGCAATAATCATTAATTTATATTTCATCACAGACCCAGATGAATGGGATAGGAGAATCAGAAGGCTGTAACAGGCAATTTAAACATTTTTAAACATTTTTATACATTATTTTAAAAAACATATTTAGCACTTTATCTTGTCATGATATGGCAGTAGTTGAAAGATGTAAATAGGCAGGAAATAAATGGGAATAGTACTAAATCATAATTAATCTCTTGTATAAATCTACTATATATTTTTGAAAGCACTGTATGTCTGCGTCCCAAGGGCCAATCGCATAGCACCTTTGGCCTGTCACTCCGGCTCAGGCCATGCCCGCCCCCCGCACACCTCTCATTGGCCTGAGGCGGAGTGATGACACACACACACACACACACACACACACACACACACACACACACACACACACACACACACACACACACACACACACACACACACACACACACACACACACGAGTAGGGGGGGTGTTACCTACATTAGCGGGGCTCACAGTGTTAGCAGCACCCGCGCGCACCTCCTCCTCTCCCCGTGTCTCCCGCTCTTTCACCCCGCCCCCCCCTCCCCCGGCGCCGCTACAGTCAGCGGGACACACACACTATTATTACCCCTTCAGCTCC
>NC_134488.1:126717548-126922548 GCF_040206685.1 Ascaphus truei
CCCCTCCACCTCTCTCCGCTCCCCCCCCTCCACCTCTCTCCGCTCCCCCCCCCTCCACCTCTCTCCGCTCCCCCCCCTCCACCTCTCTCCGCTCCCCCCCCTCCACCTCTCTCCGCTCCCCCCCCTCCACCTCTCTCCGCTCCCCTGCCTCCACCTCTCTCCGCTCCCCTGCCTCACCTCTCTCCGCTCCCCCTGCCTCCACCTCCTTCCGCTCCCCCCCCCTCCACCTCTCTCCGCTCCCCACCTCCACCTCTCTCCCCCCCTCCACCTCTCTCTGCTCCCCCCCTCCACCTCTCTCTGCTCCCCCCCTCCACCTCTCTCTGCTCCCCCCTCCACCTCTCTCTGCTCCCCCCCTCCACCTCTCTGCTCCCCCCCCCTCCACCTCTCTCTGCTCCCCCCCTCCACCTCTCTCTGCTCCCCCCCCTCCACTTCTCTCTGCTCCCCCCCCTCCACTTCTCTCTGCTCCCCCTCCACTTCTCTCCGCTCCCCCCCTCCACTTCTCTCCGCTCCCCCCCTCCACTTCTCTCCGCTCCCCCACTCCACTTCTCTCCGCTCCCCCACTCCACCACCTCTCTCTGCTCCCCCCCTCCACCTCTCTCCGCTCCCCCTCCACCTCTCTCCGCTCCCGCCCCTCCACCTCTCTCCGCTCCCCCCCTCCACCTCTCTCCGCTCCCCCCCCTCCACCTCTCTCCGCTCCCCCCCCCTCCACCTCTCTCCGCTCCCCCCCTCCACCTCTCCGCTCCCCCCCCTCCACCTCTCCGCTCCCCCCCCTCCACCTCTCCGCTCCCCCCCCCTCCACCTCTCTCCGCTCCCCCCCTCCACCTCTCTCTCCGCTCCCCCCCTCCACCGCTGCCCCCCTCCACCTCTCCGCTCCCCCCCTCCACCTCTCTCCGCTCCCCCCCTCCACCTCTCTCCGCTCCACCTCTCTCCGCTCCCCCTCCACCTCTCTCCGCTCCCCCCCCTCCACCTCTCTCCGCTCCCCCCCTCCACCTCTCTCCGCTCCCCCCCTCCACCTCTCTCCGCACCCCCCCTCCACCTCTCTCCTCTCCCCCCCTCCACCTCTCTCCGCTCCCCCCCCTCCACCTCTCTTTGCTCCCCCCCCTCCACCTCTCTCCGCTCCCCCCCTCCACCTCTCTCCGCTCCCCCCCCTCCACCTCTCTCCGCTCCCCCCCCTCCACCTCTCTCCGCTCCCCCCCTCCACCTCTCTCCGCTCCCCCCCTCCACCTCTCTCCGCTCCCCCTCTCCGCTCCCCCCCCCTCCACCTCTCTCCGCTCCCCCCCCTCCACCTCTCTCCGCTCCCCCCCCCCCCTCCACCTCTCTCTGCTCCCCCCCTCCACCGCTGCCCTCCTCCACCTCTCTCCGCTCCCCCCCTCCACCTCTCTCCGCTCCCCCCCTCCACCTCTCTCCGCTCCCCCCCCCCCTCCACCTCTCTCCGCTCCCCCCCCCCTCCACCTCTCTCCGCTCCCCCCCTCCACCTCTCTCCGCTCCCCCCCTCCACCTCTCTCCGCTCCCCCCTCCACCTCTCTCCGCTCCCCCCCCTCCACCTCTCTCCGCTCCACCTCTCTCCGCTCCCCCCCCTCCACCTCTCTCCGCTCCCCCCCCTCCACCTCTCTCCGCTCCCCCCCCTCCACCTCTCTCCGCTCACCCCCCTCCACCTCTCTCCGCTCCCCCCCCTCCACCTCTCTCCGCTCCCCCACTCCACCTCTCTCTGCTCCCCCCCTCCACCTCTCTCCGAGCCCCCCTCCACCTCTCTCCGCTCCCCCCATCCCTCCACCTCTCTCCCCCTCCACCTCTCTCCGCTCCCCCCATCCCTCCACCTCTCTCCGCTCCCACCGCTCCGCCCCTCCACCACTCTCCACACCCCCCCTCTACCTCTCTGCGCTCCCCCCCTTCACCTCTCTCCGCACCCCCCCTCCACCACTCTCCGCTCCCCCCCTCCACCTCTCTCCGCTCCCCCCCCTCCACCTCTCTCCGCTCCCCCCTCCACCTCTCTCCGCTCCCCCCCCTCCACCTCTCTCCGCTCCCCCCCCTCCACCTCTCTCCGCTCCCCCCTCCACCTCTCTCCGCTCCCCCCTCCACCTCTCTCCGCTCCCCCCCTCCACCTCTCTCCGCTCCCCCCTCCACCTCTCTCCGCTCCCCCCCTCCACCTCTCTCCGCTCCCCCCCTCCACCTCTCTCCGCTCCCCCCCTCCACCTCTCTCCGCTCCCCCCCTCCACCTCTCTCCGCTCCCCCCCTCCACCTCTCTCCGCTCCCCCCCTCCACCTCTCTCCGCTCCCCCCTCCACCTCTCTCCGCTCCCCCCCCTCCACCTCTCTCCGCTCCCCCCTCCACCTCTCTCCGCTCCCCCCATCACCTCTCTCCGCTCCCCCCCATCACCTCTCTCCGCTCCCCCCCCTCCACCTCTCTCCGCTCCCCCCCCTTCACCTCTCTCCGCTCCCCCCCCCTCCACCTCTCTCCGCTCCCCCCCCCTCCACCTCTCTCCGCTCCCCCCCTCCACCTCTCTCCGCTCCCCCCCCTCCACCTCTCTCCGCTCCCCCCCCTCCACCTCTCTCCGCTCCCCCCCCTCCACCTCTCTCCGCTCCCCCCCCTCCACCTCTCTCCGCTCCCCCCCCTCCACCTCTCTCCGCTCCCCCTGCCTCCACCTCTCTCCGCTCCCCCTGCCTCCACCTCTCTCCGCTCCCCCTCCCTCCACCTCCTTCCGCTCCCCCCCCTCCACCTCTCTCCGCTCCCCACCTCCACCTCTCTCCCCCCCTCCACCTCTCTCTGCTCCCCCCCTCCACCTCTCTCTGCTCCCCCCCCTCCACCTCTCTCTGCTCCCCCCTCCACCTCTCTCTGCTCCCCCCCCTCCACCTCTCTGCTCCCCCCCCTCCACCTCTCTCTGCTCCCCCCCTCCACCTCTCTCTGCTCCCCCCCCTCCACTTCTCTCTGCTCCCCCCCCTCCACTTCTCTCTGCTCCCCCCCCTCCACTTCTCTCTGCTCCCCCTCCACTTCTCTCCGCTCCCCCCCTCCACTTCTCTCCGCTCCCCCCCTTCCACTTCTCTCCGCTCCCCCTCCCTCCACCTCTCTCCGCTCCCCACCTCCACCTCTCTCCCTCCTCCACCTCTCTCTGCTCCCCCCCTCCACCTCTCTCTGCTCCCCCCCTCCACCTCTCTGCTCCCCCCCCTCCACCTCTCTCTGCTCCCCCCCCTCCACCTCTCTCTGCTCCCCCCCCTCCACTTCTCTCTGCTCCCCCCCCTCCACTTCTCTCTGCTTCCCCCCCCTCCACTTCTCTCTGCTTCCCCCCCTCCACTTCTCTCTGCTCCCCCTCCACTTCTCTCCGCTTCCCCCCCTCCACTTCTCCGCTCCACCTCTCTCTGCTCCCCCCCTCCACCTCTCTCTGCTCCCCCCCTTCTCCCCTCAACCTCTCTCCCCCCCCTCTCCCTCCACATCTCTCTGTTAAATTCCATGTTGTGTTTGCTCCAGGATGCTGAAAGTGACAGCACATTAAAACACACCCTCTATCTCCCCATTGGCAGGGCCGCCATCACAAATCATGGGGCCCAGGACAAATGAGAGGGGCGAGACTGGGGGGCTAATTCCAAGGCTGCTGCCCGGGGCAGGAGACGCGCGTGGGGGGGAAGCTAGGTTGGCACGCACAGGGGAATCTCAATTGGCGCTTCCCCTCTGTCCCACAGGCAGCAGGCCGGACACCCTACTTGCCCTGCGCATGCACGCCGGGACCTCGGCTCTGCGCATGCGCACGGGGAATCGCCGCCATTATTTATTTTCTTCACTTTTTTTTTAATATAACGGGCACGACCGCTCAGGGGGCCCTGGATGCCAGTACCTTCTGTCCCCCCGTTGGCAGCCCTGCCCATTGGTCAGAGCATGGTCATGTGACCCTGCGCCCAAAAGTATAGCTCCCTTGTCTCCCCAGGCACAAAGCTTGGGAGAGCGTTTGCCCAAGCATGAGCGCTCACACACCGCGTGAGCGTGGCTGTGAGGATCAACATTTGCAGAGGTAACCACGCTAAGCGCGGTCAGCGGCAGCGGGGCCGCAGCCTAACTCTCCCATTATACCACATAGGCTACGCTTATAGTGCTGGCGACGCAACGGTCAGGCGACGGTCGCTGGAAAAATCAAATAGAGATGACTTCCAGTGATCGCGACCAAACCGTCGCCAGCACTATAAGTGCAGGCTTAGGCTGCGTCCCGGCTAGCGCTGAGCGGGCGGTGATTGCTGCGGTTACTTACATATATAGATATATGCAAGTCCCCGCTCACACTGCGCGCGATTGTGCGCCGGCACACGCGCTCGGCGCTTAAACAAAATTATACTTTTCCGCGCGCTCAACTACCCGCAATGTCGTGCGCACGTACATGCAGGACACCCGGCACTCATGCTTTGAGTGCTCTCCAAGCATAAGCGCACTCAGCGCCAGCGGAGGCTCAGCCTTAGGCCGTGCGTATAGTGACGGCGACGTGACACAAGACGTCACCCGTCGCCGCTAGCGAAAGTTGCGGCGGCAGAGCGGGCGACCAGGCCACTGATTGGTTCAGGGGCTGTCACATGAGGCGACAGCCCCTGAAAAATGAAATATTCCCAGCTTCCAAAAATCGCGTCGCCCCGTTGCGCTTACTATAAGCGCACGCGGCGGCAACGCATTTGTTTTCGGTCGCGTCACCGGCACTATAAGCGTGGCCTTAGGCTGCGGCGCCGCTGAGCTCGCTCATGCTTGAGTGCGGCGATATCACCAGCTCTGCAAGCGTGAGCGATGGGCTGTCCTGCAATATTTTTAGAGCAGGAGCTGGGGGCGTGGCTATTAAGGGAGGGGCGTGTCATTGCCCAGATCGGGGTGTGTGCATGGCAGGAAGTGTAGTGATGTCACTTTGTTCTATTTGAAATCAGAAAACAGCAGCTATGGAGCTCTCAGCATTGAAGCTCACGCTGCTGCTCGAAAATAGTGATTTAAAAATGTGGGTGATGGATTCCAGAGAATGGGTGTCCTTGAGGAGAATGCTGACCGTGAGACACGTGGAGAATTTGTAACCCTATACAGAAGACTTCGTAAGCATGAAAACAAGTTTTTTCAGTACATGAGAATGAAACCCGTAACTTTTGATTATATATTGTCACGTATACAGGACACAATATCTCCTATGCGAACGACTTTTGCTCAGCCAATTACTGCAGAAGAAAGGCTGATGATGACGCTGCGGTATGTTGTATTAATGATTGTATTCATTGTTAATTTGATTATTTACGTGTAGTATAGAAGGTTTTGGTATTTGTGTTTATGTTGTACTTTATTCTCTCTGCCCTCCTGCTCTCTCTGCCCTCCCTGCTCTCTCTGCCCTCCCTTCTCTCTCTGCCCTCCCTTCTCTCTCTGCCCTCCCTTCTCTCTCTGCCCTCCCTTCTCTCTCTGCCCTCCCTGCCCTCCCTTCTCTCTCTGCCCTCCCTGCCCTCCCTTCTCTCTCTGCCCTCCCTTCTCTCTCTGCCCTCCCTTCTCTCTCTGCCCTCCCTTCTCTCTCTGCCCTCCCTTCTCTCTCTGCCCTCCCTTCTCTCTCTGCCCTCCCTTCTCTCTCTGCCCTCCCTTCTCTCTCTGCCCTCCCTGCCCTCCCTCTCTCTCTGCCCTCCCTTCTCTCTCTGCCCTCCCTGCCCTCCCTTCTCTCTCTGCCCTCCCTTCTCTCTCTGCCCTCCCTGCCCTCCCTTCTCTCTCTGCCCTCCCTTCTCTCTCTGCCCTCCCTGCCCTCCCTTCTCTCTCTGCCCTCCCTGCCCTCCCTTCTCTCTCTGCCCTCCCTGCCCTCCCTGCCCTCCCTTCTCTCTCTGCCCTCCCTTCTCTCTCTGCCCTCCCTGCCCTCCCTTCTCTCTCTGCCCTCCCTTCTCTCTCTGCCCTCCCTTCTCTCTCTGCCCTCCCTGCCATCCCTTCTCTCTCTGCCCTCCCTTCTCTCTCTGCCCTCCCTTCTCTCTCTGCCCTCCCTTCTCTCTCTGCCCTCCCTTCTCTCTCTGCCATCCCTTCTCTCTGTGCCCTCCCTGCCCTCCATTCTCTCTCTGCCCTCCCTGCCCTCCATTCTCTCTCTGCCCTCCCTTCTCTCTCTGCCCTCCCTTCTCTCTCTGCCCTCCCTTCTCTCTCTGCCCTCCCTTCTCTCTCTGCCCTCCCTTCTCTCTCTGCCCTCCCTTCTCTCTCTGCCATCCCTTCTCTCTGTGCCCTCCCTGCCCTCCATTCTCTCTCTGCCCTCCCTGCCCTCCATTCTCTCTCTGCCCTCCCTTCTCTCTCTGCCCTCCCTTCTCTCTCTGCCCTCCTGCCCTCTCTGCCCTCCCAGCCCTCCCTTCTCTCTCTGCCCTCCCAGCCCTCCCTTCTCTCTCTGCCCTCCCTTCTCTCTCTGCCCTCCCTTCTCTCTCTGCCCTCCCTGCCCTCCCTTCTCTCTCTCTGCCCTCCCTTCTCTCCCTGCCCTCCCTTCTCTCTCTGCCCTCCCTGCCCTCCTTCTCTCTCTGCCCTCCCTGCCCTCCCTTCTCTCTCTGCCCTCCCTGCCCTCCCTTCTCTCTCTGCCCTCCCTGCCCTCCCTTCTCTCTCTGCCCTCCCTGCCCTCCCTTCTCTCTCTGCCCTCCCTTCTCTCTCTGCCCTCCCTGCCCTCCCTTCTCTCTCTGCCCTCCCTGCCCTCCCTTCTCTCTCTGCCCTCCCTTCTCTCTCTGCCCTCCCTGCCCTCCCTTCTCTCTCTGCCCTCCCTTCTCTCTCTGCTCTCCCTTCTCTCTCTGCCCTCCCTTCTCTCTCTGCCCTCCCTTCTCTCTCTGCCCTCCCTTCTCTCTCTGCCCTCCCTTCTCTCTCTGCCCTCCCTTCTCTCTCTGCCCTCCCCTCTCTCTCTGCCCTCCCCTCTCTCTGCCCTCCCTTCTCTCTCTGCCCTCCCTTCTCTCTCTGCCCTCCCTTCTCTCTCTGCCCTCCCTTCTCTCTCTGCCCTCCCTTCTCTCTCTGCCCTCCCTGCCCTCCCTTCTCTCTCTGCCCTCCCTGCCCTCCCTTCTCTCTCTGCCCTCCCTGCCCTCCCTTCTCTCTCTGCCCTCCCTGCCCTCCCTTCTCTCTCTGCCCTCCTTCTCTCTCTGCTCTCCCTTCTCTCTCTGCCCTCCCTTCTCTCTCTGCCCTCCCTTCTCTCTCTGCCCTCCCCTCTCTCTCTGCCCTCCCCTCTCTCTCTCTGCCCTCCCTCTCTCTGCCCTCCCTTCTCTCTCTGCCCTCCCTTCTCTCTCTGCCCTCCTTCTCTCTCTGCCCTCCCTTCTCTCTCTGCCCTCCCTGCCCTCCCGTCTCGCTCTGCCCCTCCCTGCCCTCCCTTCTCTCTCTGCCCTCCCTTCTCTCTCTGCCCTCCCTTCTCTCTCTGCCCTCCCTGCCCTCCCTTCTCTCTCTGCCCTCCCTGCCCTCCCTTCTCTCTCTGCCCTCCCTTCTCTCTCTGCCCTCCTTCTCTCTCTGCCCTCCCTTCTCTCTCTGCCCTCCCTTCTCTCTCTGCCCTTCCTTCTCTCTCTGCCCTCCCTGTCCTCCCTTCTCTCTCTGCCCTCCCTGCCCTCCCTTCTCTCTCTGCCCTCCCAACCCTCTCTTCTCTCTCTGCCCTCCCTTCTTTCCCTTCTCCCTCTGCCCTCCCTGCCCTCCCTTCTCTCCCTGCCCCCTCTGCCCTCTCTTCTAGAGAAAAGAGGGCAGAGGGAGGAGGAAGAAGGGAGGGCAGAGGGAGAAGGGAGGGTCAGGGGGCACAGGTGCAGAGGGAGAAGAGAGGGTCAGGGGGCACAGGTGCAGAGGGAGGGAAGAGGGGGTGTCACATACCACCCCCTGCTAGCACGCAACCTGCATACGGGACAAGGGTTAATACCGACGCTCGCAAGCGCACCCATTCTTCACCCCAGGAAGGGTCCGTCAAATAGACAATATCCCCTCTTACAGGATCAAGGATCAATACACAACCCGCAAGCTGCCCACTCTTCACCTCCTCAAAAGGTCCCTCAAATGAGTTGTATCTCTCCTCAAGCCGTCCCAATATACCACCGCCACGAACAGTACACAAGTGAGCACGTGACTTTAGATATGCAACCAGGGTTAATACACAAGGCTAGCAACCCCCCTTTCTCCTCCGCAAGGAACCAGCGAGTTAGTATTAACCCCCACTCAATTGCACATCATATCTATCCACTACCACCACCTGAGGTTATGCAGATATGATAAAAGATCTTAGACTAAAATATCCGCCAGTTCCCTGTTTATTATAGGAAAAACTATGCACTTTAACACAAAATCAGTTGTAGTAACATGTGCCCAACTTCGTAAATTATTCTCTCCAGAGCGCGCATTAGTTCGGTCAAAGCTCAAAGCATTACTTATTAAATATTTTAATATATATAAAAATATAGTGCTTAGATTACAGAAAAAGTATTACAAAATAAACATACAATTACAATATAAGGCAGAACAGCTTCTTAAAATAAAAGGGGTAAAACAGAAAACCCTATACAGTACATAACCACATGCTATGGATTTTCCCAGAGAGGCACTGGTTCAGAAGATGAGGTCTGCCACGCTTTCCAAGCATGCCCCTAGTCAGATCTGACTTTTAACAACCTGGCCCAGATTTAAGTACAATTCTTTCTTAGGCTAAGGCCCCGGTCACGCCGCTGCAACGCACGCCCGCAGCCGATTACCTTGTCTGCAGCTCACTGCAGGAAGAGAGACCGGGGTGGGGGCGTGGCGGGGGAGTGACGGGGGCGCGGCCATGACTTCACCCAGCAGGTTCGCCCTCATTGGCTGAACCGCCGGGGGACGTGCCGTATCGCTCGACGCGAGTCCTGCTCTCAATTCTATTGAGAGCAGGAGCAGCTCTCACCCCAGCTCTGCGGCCCCCCCTCGTTGCGGGCCCGGCGCCATTGGGGGGAGGGCTCTCGTCCGTGCAGCGTCCGCCACAGCGGATGCTGTAGTAGGCAGCGGGGTCAAGGGCCTTAGGGCACCTTCATGAGCCCACCCCTTCTACAAAATACCTTGAAGCTGTTCTCCCCCAACCCTGTCTGCAGACCTTGATTAATTCAATTGACACCTTGAGTGGGCCATCCACAGGGATCCCCCTCCCCAAGTAAATCCCTTTGAAATTCAGAGCAGTTCAAAGAAACAGTTCTGACCTGTTTCAGACTCAGCATTTTGTATTTTTGTTAAAAGTGTAGCTCATTAACACCTTAAGCACCAGAGGGAGTAAAATACCCAATATCTCATGACATTATCATGACCGGGGGAATACAGGGAACAGGGGGAAGATGGGAAATACAGGGAAGGGAGAGAAGAGATGGAAGGGTGGAAGGGGGTGAAGGGTAGGAAGAGAGAGAAGAGAGGGATTGGATGCAGGGCATGAAGCATTCCCTCCCTCTCTTTCCTCCGTCAATCAATTCACTTTACTACCTCCCTGTCTCACTTCCCTCTTGTACCTTCCTTCACTCTATTCTCCTAAACAGCATAATAAACAAAACATTCTACTTGATCCAGCCATAAATGTTAATGTTTTTTTTTTGTTTTTTTTAACATTACAGGTTTCTAGCAACAGGAATACCATTTCGTGGACTGGCCTTTTCTTTCAGGGTGGGAAAAAGCACAGTGGGTAAAATAGTTCACGAGACATGTGCCGCCATTTACGATGCATTCCAGGCAGATCATTTGCCGTTTCCCACAGAACCAATGCTGAGTGACGTGGCCAATGAATTCTATCAGAAATGGAACTTCCCAAATTGTGTTGGCTGCATCGATGGAAAAATCATTCGTTTAAAACACCCCAGAAATACAGGCAGCAAGTACTCCAATTACAAGCACTTCCACTCCATAGTCCTGCAAGCAGTCGCAGACACAAAATGTAAATTTATTGCTATCGATGTTGGAGCGTACGGCAAGCAAAGCGATGGGGCTCTGTTTAGAGCTTCTTCGTTGTGTCATCTCATTGAAGAAAAAACTTTGCAATTTCCTATGGAGAAATGTTTGCCATCAAGCACAAAAACCTTACCCCATGTGCTCATTGCAGACGAGGCCTATCCTTTGTTGACATATCTAATGAAGCCGTATAACCGGCAACATTTAACAAAAGAGCAAGAAATGTTCAATGACAGACTATCCAGAGCCAGGCGCTGTGTGGAGTGCGCCAGGCGCTGTGTGGAGTGCGCCTTTGGAATTATGACTTCCAAATGGAGAATAATGTTAAAAGCAATGGAAACCTCTGTTGCAAATGCAAAGAATATAGTGAAATGCATTGCAGTACTGCATAATATTGTGATCGACATTGAAGGAGCAAGTGAAGGATCATTGATGGACCGTGTTCCTGCAGTGTGCAGCCATCTTCCAAGAGCGAGAGAAATAACGCACAAGGAAATACAGCTACAATTATCCGCGATAGTTTCAAGACATATTTAATGCAGAAGGTACAGTTCCATTGCAAAATGTTGTTTAGGCCTTGTGCAACTACACGTCTTTTTTCATGTAAATCAAGTTTGGGACACAAATAAACATTGAATAGTGACAGTTCAAGTTGTATTGTTATGTTAATAAAAAATGTATTCTTAATAAAATGTATTGGTCTTTATAATAAAACAATACAGACGGCGCCGATTAGTCCAAAGCTGGAAATAAATGTCCAACAATAATAGAGTCTCAATTAGCAGATTGCTATAGAAGTGTCCTTCCTGCTTGACTTCAGTAGGTAGACTCCGTCAACATAATGCAGAGAGGAAAAATAAACAAAAGGAACACATCATAGTGCAATATGCAAATACCAAACATGCAGGACCAACAAGACAAGACAAACACTACATATAACAAGCAAGGCTGACTATTACTAAAAAGATGTATTTATTAATCACAATAACAATGACGTAGCAGACGTGGGATCCGGTGGGTAAAACCGGAATCCTACTTACAGAACTGCCACAGATCACGAGCAGGGGTTTAAAGTTGGTCTGTGTCCGGCTGCAGCTCCGTTCAAACTTCTGACATCCAGGGCTCTCCTCCGCTCCGTAACCGGAAGTGCGTCACACCGAACGACTCGTTGGCTCTCCTGGAACTGTCCGTCAAGCTGTCTCCGAAACACACTCACAGGGGGCGGGATGGTTCGCCAAATTCCCTCTCACTGAACTGAACAGCTACTGCAAGTCCTCTGCACTCTCAACATGTACTACCAAATCGGCCCAACGCGTTTCGTTGCGCATGCGCACTTCTTCAGGGGATATGGGATAATGGACATGGATTACTTATATACTGACAAAGCTATTCTATTGGATAATCTAAAACAAGTACATAATTGGTTTAAGCTACTGTCAGTCATGCCCATATGAACAATCAGCCTCACTAACACTTACAAAACAAACAGAGACAACAAATCTAATACATGATACAAATCTTAAAAAATGCAATTGAAGATGTTAGCTACTCAGGTGTATGATTATACATAATATAAACCACCATAATGACTAGCAAATCGTAATCTAGACACAACTTAAACATCCATCTGATAATATCACATATTACAATAAAATTAAAATTGCATAAGTGAAAATATATGTTTAAAAATAAATAAATAATTTATTAAATTATTTATTTATTTTTTTAAACATATATTTACATTTATACAATTTAATTTTATTGTAATATGTGATATCAGATGGATGTTTATGTTGAGATTTGTATCATGTATTAGATTTGTTGTCTCTGTTTGTTTTGTAAGTGTTAGTGAGGCTGATTGTTCATATGGGCATGACTGACAGTAGCTTAAACCAATTATGTACTTGTTTTAGATTATCCAATAGAAATAGCTTTGTCAGTATATAAGTAATCCATGTCCATTATCCCATATCCCCTGAAGAAGTGCGCATGCGCACGAAACGCGTTGGGCCGATTTGTTAGTACATGTTGAGAGAGGCAGAGGACTTGCAGTAGCTGTTCAGTTCAGTGAGAGGGAATTTGGCGAATTAACCCGCCCCCTGTGAGTGTGTTTCCGGAGGCAGCTTGACGGACAGTTCCAGGAGAGCCAACGAGTCGTTCGGTGTGACGCGCTTCGGTTACGGAGCGGAGGGGAGCCTGGATGTCAGAAGTTTGAACGGAGCTGCAGCCGGACACAGACCAACTTTAAACCCCTGCTCGTGATCTGTGGCAGTTCTGTAAGTAGGATTCGGTTTTACCCACCGGATCCCACGTCTGCTACGTCATTGTATTGTGATTAATAAATACATCTTTTTAGTAATAGTCAGCCTTGCTTGTTATATGTAGTGTTTGTCTTGTCTTGTTGGTCCTGCATGTTTGGTATTTGCATATTGCACTATGATGTGTTCCTTTTGTTTATTTTTCCTCTGCATTATGTTGACGGAGTCTACCTACTGAAGTCAAGCAGGAAGGATACTTCTATAGCAATCTGCTAATTTGAGACTATTATTGTTGGACATTTATTTCCAGCTTTGGACTAATCGGCGCCGGTCTGTATTGTTTTATTTTTGTCTTGTTTTCCAACTGTGTCTTGGAGTTGGTGTTACCTGCAGCCTAATATTATTATTTGTGTATTATCACATCACATCACTTTTATTGTCACTGGATACATTTTTAGCGCTACTTACACCCATTTTTCTTGTATTGGTCTTTATAATGCTTCAATGCTGCGCTATAGGAATTGTTTAATATAGAAAACACATGCAGATTGTTAACAAGTGCAAAATGTAATAGAACATCTTTTTTCAGCATATAACTATATAAATATCATAAACCTTTTCCAACATGAACAATAGTGCGAAATTCAAAGACATAAAACTTGGTTCACACAGTACAATAGATATCCAATATCTACATTAATCAAACATGGTAAATACTTTTGAAAACAAAAATGGTTGTTTTACTGATGGGTTTTGAACGCTAGAACCGCAGCTACTACAGCATCCATCAAAACGTTGCGTGGTTTCAACTTGGCAACTATGTCCAGCTCATTAATGAACAGTAAAGGCTTTTTTTAATGACAACTCTGAATCTTTTTCGGCTGTGTAGGCCACTGTTAAAAGTGGACAAAACAATAAACTGCGCACTGAATGCAACTTGATCTATATAATAATAAAATCATTATTGTGGACAATTTACAACCCAAATAAAGTTGTGAATTAAAAGTGCACTTTAAAGGTTTAAGGGAACACTATCTTGTGTTCCTTAATGTGAAATAAATAAATTAAGATGAAAATAAGATGCAAAAAAACTTTAACATCCATGGAAAGTCTGCAGCCTGTGGGATGGCTCAACATCACACAGGGAACATGCAGAAAAGAGAAAACACAACTGTTTTCTCTCTTTTTTTGCACTGTTAAAAGTTGCAGTTTCCCGCCTCTATTGCTAAAGGCTCTCTTTTCCAAGCAAGAGCGTTCTTGGATCTCTTTGCTGGTGGTTCCTGAGTAGACGAAGGAATGAATGTAGAAGAAAAGATTCTTCATCAGCTGTGACAACTTCCACTGACTCATCAACAGGCTCCAATGCCAGGATGCCGGTCCCCAGGTTGGAGGATGCTGACCGCGCCTTGCGCTTGGCGCGCTTACCTCTGTGAATGGAATCCTCCCGTTCACCTTCACGCTGGGCGCGCGCGCTCATGCGCATGCACACACTCTCCCAAGCTTTGTGCTTGGGAGACAAGAGAGCTATACTTTCAGGCTCAGAGCAGGGTCACATGACCCTGCTCTGACCATGGGAAGAGAGAGGGTGTGTTCTAATGGCCTGTCACTATACAAGAAACACAAACATGGAATTTAGCAGAGAGAAGTGAAAGGGAGGGGAATGGAGTGAGATGGGGGGGGACGGAGTGAGAGAGGGGGGGAACGGACTGAGGGGGGGGAACGGACTGAGGGGGGGAAATGGACTGAGGGGTGGGGAAACGGACTGAGGGGGGGCAAACAGACTGAGGCGGGGCAACAGACTGAGAGGGGGGCAAACAGACTGAGAGGGGGGGCAAACGAACTGAGAGGGGGACAAACGGAGTGAGAGGGGAGGAAACGAAGTGAGAGCGGGAGGAACGGAGTGAGGGGGGAAAACAGAGAAGGGGGGGAAACGGAGTGAGAGGGGGGGAACGGATGTGAGAGGGGGAAACGGAGGAGAGGGGGGAACGAAGTGAGAGGGGGGAAACCGAGTGAGGGGGGGGAACGATGGGGGGGGAGAAACGGACTGAGAGGGGGCAAACGGACTGAGGGGGGGGGGTAAACGGACTGAGAGGGGGGTAAACGGACTGAGAGGGGGGCAAATGGAGTGAGGGTGGCAAATGAGTGAGAAGGGGGCAAACGGAGTGAGAGGGGGGCAAACGGAGTGAGAGGGGGGGCAAACGGAGTGAGAGGGGGAGCAAACGGAGTGAGGGGGGCAAACGGAGTGAGAGGGGGGGCAAACGGAGTGAGAGGGGGGCAAACGGAGTGAGAGGGGGTGCAAACGGAGTGAGAGGGAGGGCAAACGGAGTGAGGGGGCAAAAGGAGTGAGAGGGGGCAAACGGTGTGTGAGAGGGGGGGCAAACTGAGTGAGATGGGGGCAAATGGAGTGAGATGGGGGGGCAAACGGAGTGAGATGGGGGCGGGAGAGAGAGCGCAGGGGGGGTGGAACAGAGAGCGCAGGGGGGGCGGGACAGAGCGCAGGGGGTGTGGGAGAGAGAGCGCAGTTGGGCGGGAGAGCGCAGGGGGGGCGGGGAGAGAGCGCAGGGGGGCGGAGAAAGTGCAGGGGGCGGGAGAGAGCAATGGGGGGAGAGAGAGCAATGGGGGGAGAGAGAGAGCAGGGGGGCAGGAGAGAGCAATGGGGGGGAGAGAGAGAGAGCAATGGGGGGAGGAGAGAGAGCAATGGGGGGAGGGAGAGAGAGCAATGGGGGGAGAGAGAACAATGGGGGAGAGAGAAAGCAATGGGGAGAGAGAGCATGAGGGAGGGAGAGAGCAATGGGGGGGGAGAGAGAGCAATGGGGGGAGAGAGAGAGCAATGGGGGGGAGAGAGTAATGGGGGGGAGATAGTAATGGGGGGGAGAGAGAGAGTAATGAGGGGAGAGAGAGAGCAATGAGGAGGAGAGAGAGCAATGGGGGGAGAGAGAGAGCAATGGGGGGGAGAGAGAGCAATAGTTGGAGAGAGAGAGCAATGGGGGGAGAGCGAGAGTAATGAGGGGGAGAGAGAGAACAATGGGGGGAGAGAGCAATGGGGGGAGGGAGAGCGAGCAATGGGGGGAGAGAGAGACTAATGGGGGAGGGATAGAGCAATTGGGGTGAGAGAGAGAGCAATTGGGGGAGGGAGAGAGCAATGGGGGGAGGGAGAGAGCAATGGGGGAGAAAGAGCAATGGGGGGAGAGAGAGAGGCAATGGGGGGAGAGAGCATTGGGGAAGGGAGAGAGAGCAATGGGGGGAGGAGAGAGACCAATGGGGGGAGGGAGAGAGCAATGGGGGAGAGAAAGCAATGGGGAGGGAGAGAGCAATGGGGGGAGGGAGAGACCAATGAGGGGAGGGAGAGAGAGCAATGGGGGGAGAGAGAGAGAGCACTTGGGGGAGAGAGAGAGCAATGGGGGGAGAGAGAGCAATAGTTGGAGAGAGAGAGCAATGGGGGGAGGGAGAGAGAGCAATGGGGGGAGAGAGAGAGAGCAATGGGGGGAGAGAGAGAGCAATGGGGGGAGAGAGAAGCAATGGGGGAGAGATAGCAATGGGGGAGAGAGAGCAATGGGGGGAGGGAGAGAGAGCAATGGGGGGAGAGAGAGAGCAATGGGGGGAGGGAGAGAGAGCAATGGGGGGAGAGAGAGAGAGCAATGGGGGGAGAGAGAGAGAGCAATGGGGGAGGGAGAGAGCAATGGGGGAGGGAGAGAGAGCAATGGGGGAGGGAGAGAGAGCAATGGGGGAGAGAGAGAGAGCAATGGGGAGGGAGAGAGAGCAATGGGGGGAGGAGAGAGAGCAATGGGGGGGAGAGAGAGCAATGGGGGGAGGGAGAGAGAGCAATGGGGGGAGGGAGAGAGAGCAATGGGGGGAGAGAGAGAGAGAGAGAGAGAGAGAGCAATGGGGGGAGGGAGAGAGAGCAATGGGGGGAGAGAGAGAGCAATGGGGGGAGAGAGAGAGCAATGGGGGAGGGAGAGAGCAAATGGGGGGAGGGAGAGAGAGCAATGGGGGAAGGGAGAGAGAGCAATGGGGGGAGAGGAGAGCAATGGGGAGAGAGAGAGAGCAAAGGGGGGGAGAGAGAGCAATGGGGGGAGAGAGAGAGCAATGGGGGGAGGGAGAGAGAGCAATGGGGGGAGAGAGCAAGAGCAATGGGGGAGAGAGAGAGAGCAATGGGGGGAGAGAGAGAGAGCAATGGGGGAGAGAGAGCAATGGGGGGGAGAGAGGAGACCAATGGGGGAGAGAGAGAGAGAGAGAGAGAGAGAGCAATGGGGGAGAGAGCAATAGTGGAGAGAGCAATGGGGGAGGGAGAGAGAGCAATGGGGGAGAGAGAGAGCAATGGGGGAGAGAGAGAGCAATGGGGGAGAGAGAGAGCAATGGGGGAGGGAGAGAGAGCATGGGGGGAGAGAGCAAGAGCAATGGGGGGAGAGAGAGAGGCAAGAGCAATGGGGAGAGAGAGAGAGAGCAATGGGGGAGAGAGAGCAATGGGGGAGAGAGAGCAATGGGGGGAGAGAGAGAGCAATGGGGAGGGAGAGAGAGCAATGGGGGGAGAGAGAGAGCAATGGGGGAGGGAGAGAGAGCAATGGGGAGGGAGAGAGAGCAATGGGGGGAGGGAGAGAGAGCAATGGGGGAGAGAGAGAGAGAGCAATGGGGGAGGGAGAGAGAGCAATGGGGGAGAGAGAGCAATGGGGGAGGAGAGAGAGCAATGGGGGGAGGAGAGAGAGCATGAGGGAGGAGAGCAATGGGGGAGGGAGAAAGAGCAATGGGGGAGAGAGCAAGAGCAATGGGGGGAGAGAGAGAGCAGAGCAATGGGGGAGAGAGAGAGCAATGGGGGAGAGAGAGCAATGGGGGGAGAGAGAGCAATGGGGGGGAGAGAGAGAGAGCAATGGGGGGAGGGAGAGAGAGCAATGGGGGGAGGGAGAGAGCAATGGGGGGAGGGAGAGAGAGCAATGGGGGGAGAGAGAGAGCAATGGGGGAGGGAGAGAGAGCAATGGGGGGAGGGAGAGAGAGCAATGGGGGGAGGGAGAGAGAGCAATGGGGGAGAGAGAGAGCAATGGGGGAGGGAGAGAGAGCAATGGGGGAGAGAGAGAGCAATGGGGGGAGGGAGAGAGAGCAATGGGGGGAGGGAGAGAGAGCAATGGGGGGGAGGGAGAGAGAGCAATGGGGGGAGAGAGAGAGCAATGGGAGAGAGAGAGCAATGGGGGGAGAGAGAGCAATGGGGGAGAGAGAGCAATGGGGGAGAGAGAGAGCAATAGGGGAGGGAGAGAGAGCAATGGGGGGAGAGAGCAAGAGCAATGGGGGAGAGAGAGAGCAAGAGCAATGGGGGAGAGAGAGAGCAATGGGGGAGAGAGAGCAATGGGGGAGAGAGAGCAATGGGGGGAGAGAGAGAGCAAGAGCAATGGGGGGAGAGAGAGCAATGGGGAGAGAGAGAGCAATGGGGAGAGAGAGAGCAATGGGGGAGAGAGAGAGCAATGGGGGGGAGAGAGAGCAATGGGGAAGAGAGAGCGCAATGGGGGAAGAGAGAGAGCAATGGGGGAGAGAGAGCAATGGGGGGAGAAAGGAGGGAAGGGGGAGAGAGAGGAGGGAAGGGGGAGAGAGAGCAATGGGGGAGAGAGAGAGCAATGGGGTGAGAGGAAAGGGGGGAGAGAGAGGAGGGAAGGGGGGCAGAGAGAGGAAGGAAGGGGGAGAGAGAGGAGGGAAGGGGAGAGAGGAGGGAAAGGGGGCAGAGAGAGGAAGGAAGGGGGGAGAGAGAGGAGGGAAGGGGGAGAGAGAGGAGGGAAGGGGGAGAGAGAGGAGGGAAGGGGGGAGAGAGGAGGGAAGGGGGGGAGAGAGGAGGGAAGTGGGGGAGAGAGGAGGGAAGGGGGGAGAGAGGAGGGAAGGGGGGAGAGAGTAGGGAAGGGGGAAAGAGGGGGTCGGGGGAGAGAGGAGGGAAGGGGAGAGAGAGGGGGAGAGAGAGGAGGGAAGGGGGGGAGAGAGAGGAGGGAAGGGGGGAGAGAGGGGGGAGGGAAGGGGGGAGGGAAGGGAGTAGAGAGGGGGGAGGGAAGGTTGGAGAGAGAGGAGGGAAGGGGAGATAGAGGAGGGAAGGGGGGAGAGAGAGGAGGGAAGGGGGGAGAGAGGAGGGAAGGGAGGGGGAGAGAGAGGAGGGAAGGGGGAGAGACGAGGGAAGGGGGAAAGAGGAGGGAAGGGGGATAGAGGAAGGAAGTTGGAGAGAGGGCAGAGAGGAGGGAAGGGGAGAGAGGGGGGGGAAAGAGGAGGGTCGGGGGGAGAGAGGAGGGAAGGGGGGAGAGAGGAAGGAAGGGAGGGAGAGGAGGAGGGAGAGGAGGAGGGAGAGGAGGAGGGAAGGGGGAGAGAGGAGGGAAGGGGGGGAGAGGGGAGAGAGAGGTGGGCCCGGTCAGAGAGGGCGCAGGGTGGGGGCGCGAGAGAGAGCAATGGGGAGAGGAGAGATATAGAGAGCAATGGGGGGAGAGAGAGGAGGGAATGGGGGAAGAGAAAAAATGGAGACAGACACAGAGACACAGACACAGAGACACACAGAGAGAGAGAGAGACACACACACACACACACAGAGAGAGACACAGAGGGGGGCAGGTGGGTGGGTTGTGTATTAGTGGGTAGTACATATGGCAATGTTTATTGTGGCAATAAACTGCTATTGGGCCTTAACCCCTTCATTGCCTTAGCGGCTAACTGCTATTAGCGGTTACTCGCCAGCCTTTACTCACTGAGCCTTTACTCGCCGAGCCTTTACTCACCGAGCCTTTACTCGCCGAGCCTTTACTCGCCGAGCCTTTACTCACTGAGCCTTTACTCACCGAGCCTTTACTTGCCAGCCTTTACACGCCGAGCTTTACTCGCCGAGCCTTTACTCACTGAGCCTTTACTCCCCGAGCCTTTACTCGCCAGCCTTTACTCGCCGAGCTATACTCGCCGAGCCTTTACTTCCCGAGCCTTTACTCGCCGAGCCTTTACTCGCCGAGCCTTTACTCGCCGAGCCTTTATTCGCCGAGCCTTTACTCGCCGAGCCTTTACTTATTGAGCCTTTACTCCCCGAGCCTTTACTCCCCGAGCCTTTACTCGTTGAGCCTTTAATCCCAGAGCCTTTACTCCCTGAGTCTTTACTCGCCGAGCCTTTACTTACGAGCCTTTACTCTCTGATCCTTTACTCGCCGATCCTTTACTCGCCGATCCTTTACTCCCTGAGTCTTTACTCGCCGGTTCTTTACTCGCCGATCCTTTACTCGCTGAGCCATTACTCGCTGAGCCTTTACTCGCTGAGCCTTTACTCACTGAGCCTTTACTCGCCGAGCCTTTACTCACCGAGCCTTTACTCGCCCGCCTTTACTCGCCAGCCTTTACTCGCCGAGCCTTTACTTGCCGAGCCTTTACTCGCTGAGCTTTACTCGCCGAGCCTTTACTCGCCGAGCCTTTACTCGCCGAGCCTTTACTCGCCGAGCCTTTACTCGCCGAGCCTTTACTTGCCGAGCCTTTACTCACTGAGCCTTTACTCGTCGAGCCTTTACTTGCCGAGCCTTTATTTACTGAGCCTTTACTCACTGAGCCTTTACTCACTGAGCCTTTACTCCCCGAGCCTTTACTCGCCGAGCCTTTATTTACTGAGCCTTTACTCACTGAGCCTTTACTCCCCGAGCCTTTACTCATTGAGCCTTTAATCACAGAGCTTTTACTCCCCGAGCTTTTACTCCCTGAGTCTTTACTCGCCGAGCCTTTACTCGCCGAGCCTTTACTCCCCGAGCCTTTACTCTCCGATCCTTTACTCGCCGATCCTTTACTCGCCGATCCTTTACTCCCTGAGTCTTTACTCGCCGGTCCTTTACTCGCCGATCCTTTACTCGCTGAGCTTTTACTCACCGAGCCTTTACTCACTGAGCCTTTACTCGCCGAGCCTTTACTCACTGAGCATTTACTCGCCCGCCTTTACTCGCCAGCCTTTACTCGCCGAGCCTTTACTTCCCGAGCCTTTACTCGCGGAGCCTTTACTTGCCGAGCCTTTACTCACTGAGCCTTTACTCGCCGAGCCTTTACTCGCCGAGCCTTTACTTACTGAGCCTTTACTCATTGAGCCTTTACTCATTGAGCCTTTACTCACTGAGCCTTTACTCCCCGAGCCTTTACTCCCCGAGCCTTTACTCGTTGAGCCTTTAATCCCAGAGCCTTTACTCCCTGAGTCTTTACTCGCCGAGCCTTTACTCCCCGAGCCTTTACTCACTGAGTCTATACTCCCCGAGCCTTTACTCACTGAGCCTATATTCCCCGAGCCTTTACTCGCCGATCCTTTACTCCCCGAGCCTTTACTCGCCGAGCCTTTACTCCCCGAGCCTTTACTCTCCGATCCTTTACTCGCCGATCCTTTACTCGCCGATCCTTTACTCCCTGAGTCTTTACTCGCCGGTCCCTTACTCGCCGATCCTTTACTCGCTGAGCCTTTACTCGCCGAGCCTTTACTCACTGAGCCTTTACTCGCCGAGCCTTTACTCGCCAACCTTTACTTACTGAGCCTTTACTCACTGAGCCTTTACTCCCTGAGCCTTTACTCATTGAGCCTTTACTCGCCAGCCTTTACTCGCCAGCCTTTACTCGCCAATCCTTTACTCCCTGAGTCTTTACTCGCCGATCCTTTACTCGCCGAGCCTTTACTCCCCGAGCCTTTACTCCCCGATCCTTTACTCGCCAATCCTTTACTCCCTGAGTCTTTACTCCCCGAGCCTTTACTCGCCGATCCTTTACTCCCCGAGCCTTTACACGCCGGGCCTTTACTCGCCGAGCCTTTACTCCCGAGCCTTTACTCGCCGAGCCTTTACTCCCCGAGCCTTTACTCGCTGAGCTTTACTCGCCGATCCTTTACTCGCCGAGCATTTACTTCCCGAGCCTTTACTCGCCCAGCCTTTACTCGCCCAGCCTTTACTCGCCCAGCCTTTACTCGCCCAGCGTTTACTTACTGAGCCTTTACTCACTGAGCCTTTACTCGCTGAGCTTTAGTCGCCGAGCCTTTACTCGCCGAGCCTTTACTCGCCGAGCCTTTACTCACTGAGCCTTTACTCACTGAGCCTTTACTCCCCGAGCCTTTACTCACCAGCCTTTACTCCCCGATCCTTTACTCGCCAATCCTTTACTCCCCAAGCCTTTACTCCCCGAGCCTTTACTCGCCGATCCTTTACTCCCTCAGTCTTTACTCGCCGATCCTTTACTCGCCGAGCCTTTACTCCCCGAGCCTTTACTCCCTGAGCCTTTACTCGCCGATGCTTTACTCCCCGAGCCTTTACTCCCTGAGCCTTTACTTCCTGAGCCTTTACTCCCTCAGTCTTTACTCGCCGGGCCTTTACTCGCCGATCCTTTACTCGCTGAGCCTTTACTCCCCGATCCTTTACTCGCCAATCCTTTACTCCCTGAGTCTTTACTCGCCGATCCTTTACTCACCGAGCCTTTACTCCCCGATCCTTTACTCGCCAATCCTTTACTCCCTGAGTCTTTACTCGCCGATCCTTTACTCGCCGAGCCTTTACTCCCCGAGCCTTTACTCGCCGATCCTTTACTCCCCGAGCCTTTACACGCCGTGCCTTTACTCGCCGAGCCTTTACTCCCCGAGCCTTTACTCGCTGAGCCTTTACTCGCCGAGCCTTTACTCGCCGAGCCTTTACACCCCGAGCCTTTACTCGCCGAGCCTTTACTCCCCGAGCCTTTACTCGCTGAGCTTTACTCGCCGATCCTTTACTCGCCGAGCCTTTATTTCCCGAGCCTTTACTCGCCCAGCCTTTACTCGCCCAGAGTTTACTTACTGAGCCTTTACTCACTGAGCCTTTACTCGCTGAGCTTTAGTCGCCGAGCCTTTACTCGCCGAGCCTTTACTCGCTGATCCTTTACTTGCCGAGCCTTTACTTACTGAGCCTTTACTCACTGAGCCTTTACTCACTGAGCCTTTACTCCCCGAGCCTTTACTTACCAGCCTTTACTCGCCAGCCTTTAATCGCTGATCCTTTACTCGCCGAGCCTATACTCGCCGAGCCTTTACTCCCCGAGCCTATACTCCCCGAGCCTTTACTCGCCGATCCTTTACTCCCCGATCCTTTACTCCCCGATCATTTACTCCCCGATCCTTTACTCCCCGATCCTTTACTCCCCGATCCTTTACTCCCCGATCCTTTACTCCCCGATCCTTTACTCCCCGATCCTTTACTCCCCGATCCTTTACTCCCCGAGCCTATACTCCCCGAGCCTTTACTCGCCGAGCCTATACTCCCCGAGCCTTTACTCGCCGAGCCTATACTCCCCGATCCTTTATTCCCCGATCCTTTACTCCCCGATCCTTTACTCCCTGAGCCTATACTGCCCGAGTCTTTACTCACCAGCCTTTACTCCCCGAGCCTTTACTCGCCGAGCCTATACTCCCCGATCCTTTATTCGCTGATCCTTTACTCCCCGAGCCTTTACTCCCCGAGCCTATACTCCCCGATCCTTTACTCGCTGATCCTTTACTCCCCGAGCCTTTACTCCCCGAGCCTTTACTCGCTGAGCCTTTACTCCCCGAGCCTTTACTCCCCGAGCCTTTACTCCCTGAGCCTTTACTCCCCGGGCCTTTACTCGCTGAGCCTATACTCCCCGAGCCTATACTCCCCGAGCCTTTACTCCCCGAGCCTTTACTCCCCGAGCCTTTACTCCCCGAGCCTTTACTCCCCGAGCCTTTACTCCCCGAGCCTTTACTCGCCGAGCCTTTACTGGCCGACCTGCTCCTCCGCAACATTTTGGCATTCCTTACGTTTATACTTTTCATGTGAATAATAAAACATGATCCTTTTTTAATCGCTGTTCTGCGATACCGTTTGGGAACAACATTTCTAAATACATAAACAAAGTCAGTGAGCAAAGCCACTCTATGTCTAGGTAATAACAAGCACTATGTCACAACACCTGCATCTGGCCAGACTCGTGCGTGTCCTCCGCCTTTTACCCACACACTGTGTGGGGCTCTCTCATTTCTACACACTGTTAGATTGTTGTGTTTATGATTCTAAATTAAATTTACATTGTAAAGGGAACAAAATCTGCGTTTCTATTACAGGAGCATGAAAACATTTCCCATGACAAGAAATAAAGATGTGACTTCTCTCTTCCTTTTCCAGGAATGATATTTACACCTTAACGTGACTGTGATGCATTTAGCACTGAGTCAGAGGTTCATTCACGGGACAGAAAGAGGGCTATTAATATGGTGACAGATTAGCACATCGGAGACTCACAAATTGGTGTGTGTAACATTCAAAAAGTACTGCGAAAAAATGTAGCTGAAATTACAAAGTAAACATGTTGATTGTGAATGGATTTCCATTTACCAGTTATATGTTATTGGTTTTATCCATGTATCATTCCCTATATCGTACGTACACTGTCTGCACTTTTACACTGTAAAACACTGCATACTCTAAGTGCTCGGTGCTCTAAGAAATGTGATTATAAAACCCCGAAACCTTACATAGGGTGACCATAAGCCCCGGTTTAGCCGGGACAGTCCCCATGATTTTCTCACAGTTGTTCAAATGTCCCGGTTTGTAGCTTTTCCCTGTTTGGACTCTGTAAGAGAACTGTGCAGAGGTACAACCAGGGGGACACATTTGGGGAAATTAAACCCTGGCTTTATTCAGCCTGGTACTTTAAACAATGCAGGAAATCACCAAAATAAACAAATACTCAGCGTATCACTGTGTAAGCCACTTTCCCAGTTCCTATCTGCAGGGCTGGGGGGATAAGCCCCTTACCAACCTGTCACCCCAAAGTCTAAAGAGGTATCTCAAAGCAGGGGGCCCTTCATGTCAGTCTCTGGGTCTGGATTGGTGTCCGTTGAGGGGCCAACCTCTGGCAGGTTCCTGGGTTCGGTGCAGCCAGGAATTGAGGTCTGGTCCCTGGTGTCTTGATGTCAGCACACACAGTCATGCCTGCATGCTCAAGAGTCTCTGTCAGTTCCCAGCAGGAGGCTTTTCAACCTGTCTGATTAGCCAGGTGGAGACTGGTTAATTGACTTGCTGCAATTAACCAGCTCCGTGCTGGATTCCTCAGACCACTAGAGGCTTTCTATTGAAGCCACATTGAGACAGGGTTAAGTCCCTCTTACAAACACACTAAAAACTTTTAAAACACTGGTGTTTTTATGTGATCAAAGAGTAAACATTTGAAATATATTGGTAAACTCTAATTACAGGTAGCTCTATGTAAAAGATCTCACTGTATTCGAGAGTTTGTGCTATGTTAAGAAACTGAAATAAATCTATAATACAGCATAAATGGGGGTGTTATTAGACAAATATCAATATAATTCTTATTTTTAAGTGATGTCATTTGTTTCATAAATAATTTTTTTTGAATGTGTCCCGGTTTTTACTTTTGAAAATCTGGTCACCCTATCCATAAGATAATCACACAAAAATGCATTTATATAGCATGTGTTTTTAGAATAAATACGTATGCCTATACATTTTATTTCAATCAGAATATACATCGGGAGAAGGAGTGGCTCAGTGAGTAACGACACTAACTGGCACTGAGTTTGGAGCAGGGGAGTCTGGTTCAATTCGCAATGTCGGCTCCTTGTGACCTTGGGCAAGTCACTTTATCTCCCTGTGCCTCAGGCACCAAAAACAGATTGTAAGCTCCACGGGGCAGGGGCTGTCTGCAAAATGTCTCTGTAAAGCGCTACGTATAACTAGCAGCGCTATACAAGAACATGCTATTATTATTAAAATACCTTAGAAGACGGACGCGTGATTATGTCATCAGTCCCCATTATGGGGCTGTTTTAACATAGTGTTTGTTCTAGCAGCTCACTAGCACAGCCAATATATATAAAAACAGTGTAGCAGCTAGGGAATGGCTTCACTGTTATAGTGTTACCAACTGGATGTTTAGGTATACAGTGACTTATCCCTGCTGCTGTTAGTGGCAACACATTTATTTGCGTTATAGTGTGTAAGTGCTGAGCCTCTGGGCTCACCTTGGCTGGTTGCACCCTGCTAACTCTCTTGGATTCCAGTATCAATTACTGATTGGAATCTTTATATCAATGAGAGCTGTAGCTCGGTGCATGTGCGTTGAAAGCATTTAATTCTTTTTTAATGTTCATTATACCATTCTTTTCGGTAATATATGTTTTAAGTATTTAGCATTAAAAGTTACATTTTATACCTAGTAGTGTGCATATAAGTGAATTTTCTTTTGGGATACAAACATTTTGTACCCCTCATTTCCCTTAAGACCTATAAGTTCATCAATTATAAAAGTGGCAAAAATCATTCAAAAGTTTCATCAAAACAGTTTATTTCTTCTCTTGCTCTTTGTGGCAAATACACAGCGAAAATGAATCATGTGCTGTAATCAAGAAAAGAAGAAACATTACAAATCTGCAAATATCACCTAATGAAACACCCATGTATGGTTTTGTTTGTAACATAATGTATGTATTTATACAGCATGTCGGGGGAACCTATAAAGCACTCATACCCATGAGGGGAGTCAGATATAAGATGATCACGGCTCTCATTAATCTGCCCTACAAGTTCATGCTCACAATGTATAAACATGAATAGCTTACAATATGTTGTACACATGGAATGTGTAAAAGAATAATAAAAGCAACATAGTATGGTATAGTTTCAACTCTGTGTGACTTTCTTTCAAGTGTAAAGGTAATCCACTCACAATTCTCTTCTCATTGGTAACGCATTACAGAGACACTCCTTTCTCTGATTAGAGCAATGAAACTGGATATCCACAGGTACAGACCCCTTTCACTTCCTCTCCACCATTACACAAATACCCAGGAATAATAAGAAACACCAAATAGCGCAATAACGTCTTCAAATGTATTGGAGATCATCATAAATAAAACATATGGATATGCACTCACATAAGGTCTATAAGTACAGTCATTGTACGAAATCCCGATAAGGTAAGCACAATTCACCGGTACACGTGTTGTTCCCCTCCGCGTCTCTGCTCCCATCAACGTCACTTCCGGTTGACACAGGGTTAATGGCGGAAGTGCTGTAGGGAGGATCTCCGGCTGCCAGGAATTCGCGTCTGAAACTTGCACAGGCTGAATACTGAACAAAGATTCTACGCGTTTCGTCGGTACGACTTCTTCAGGAAAATTTCTATTAGCACCTTTACACTGGGTGGTGGATTTTTCACTTCATTCACTAATAGATCACAGTTCACGTGAACCACTTTTTTCTGAGATATTTTTTCTGTAATTTGCCTTAAACATATTGTTTTACATAGTTCACATATTTTAGGACATTGTCACAAGTTAGCACCGTTGCAATCGTTTTTTCTTTAACATATGGAATGTACTTGCTGTAAGGAGCTCTAACGTGTGGCAACCCCGCGCTCCCTCACGCATGCGCAGGGTGTCAGCGGGCTGGTCTCCTTCTCAGCCGCGCGCAACGCGCATGCGCACAGCGTGGATGTTCCCCAATGCCACGAAGCTAAGCTCCGCCTACGGATCGCGCCGCACACTCCCAGTGCAGGGCTCACGCACGTGACGCTCCTGAGCTCCGTGGCAACAGACCATCAGCCCTAACGGCTGCACCTGGTTCTTGGACCCAGCCTATCACAGGCTTCCACAGAGGCCGCGCCTCGGCACCACCCCTCATGGGGATTGGTCCTTCCTCCTATATATGCTCAGCTGTGTCACTGGCACTTTGGCTGAGCATAGATTCTAGTACTCTGTGTTTACCCTTCTGACCGTGCCTTGTCTCTTGCTCTCCTGCCTTGCATTCCAGATTGACCCCTTGTGTACCGACCCGGCTTGTTTTTGGACCACCCGTCTCTCCGTATACTGTATCCGGCTACCTCTGACCCTCCGCTCCTCTCCAACCCAGACCCCGGCATCGGACTACGTTTATTCTACCCTCTCCAGACCCGATCTTGGCTATTGTCCCCTCTACGTTCCGGACCTCTCCTACTCTGACCTCGGCAAGTATAATGACAACCCCGACCTCTTCAACCCAGACCCGGCTACCTCGACCATCTTACATTCCGTACGTGCCCCCCGTGCCTGCGGCTGGTACTGGTATCCATTCCCATCTCAGTCCCGGGGTCTCGTCTAGTTTGTGGTGAGCACAGGGTTACACTCGCTCCCTGTGTAAAATGGAGGGGGAATCATCATGCTAGAAATGTTTGGGGAATCATCCCTTGGGGAATAATCCCCTAACACCTGGGGCTCTTAACTCCAGTCCTCAAGAATCCCCCAACGGGTCAGGTTTTCAGGATATCTCTGCTTCAGCATGGGTGGCTTAATCAGTGGCTCCCTGCTTCAGCAAAGGTGGTTCAATCAGTGGCCACTGATTGAAGCTGGGATATCCTTAAAAGCTGACCTGTTGGGGGAGGGATCTTGAGGTTTGGAGTTGATAACCCCTGCAAACATGTTGATGTTTTTGCTTTTATTTCATTTTAAAATGAAGTTTAGTGTTTTGGTCCCACTGGTGTCACATGTCCAATATATCTTTTATTTTGGTATGCATGAATAGACTTTTTATCTGGTATTCCAAGGAACAGATAGGTTTTTACTGAGCTTTATGTAATAGATTATATCCTGAATGGTAACATTTGACCCGTATTACATTACTAATGTAACCATTATTAAACACAATTACTTTGACGGATGTAAATAGGTAGAAATCGACTTACTTTGGGTCACGAGGGCGGCTAGCACTTCGATTTGAACAGGAACGAGCCACTTTAAGGGCATTATTTTGACCCTTAAGCTACTACGTCTGCCTCTGATAAGGTCCTGTTAACATGGCTATGAGCATAATGTTATACTGACATTATTTTCCAATATGCTCCAATCGGCTGAAAACTTTCACTCAAGTCAATGGGAATTCAGAGCATATTGTGTTTTACAATATGAAATATAATTACATACAAATGGAAATGTAGGGATACACACAATCAACAGTGTTAAGAGCTCAAGACATCCGTGCAAATGGTATGAGGGAAACCCTTCAGAGCTTTTGATGCCCATCTTAGGCCTGTCTTATGCGCATTGCACGCTCCCGCCCTGAAATAATGGAGCCGGGCATCCTGTTGTCGTGGGAAATAAAGTCACAGCTTTATTTTACAAAAACAGAGACTGCCGGAAAACCGCAAACTATGGGCACACGAAGCCCCACCGTTACATCGGCCTGGGGTGACGTTCGCCCCATCCCCTTCCCTTGGTTGCTAGAACTAAGCGTTATTATAAAAGAAAACCGGTGGCTGTTAGGTTCCCATCGTACAACTGGGGACCGCGTCTGCATTGCTGATATTTTGGGAGAGCTGGCTCTGAATCTACAACCAGCACCTATAGCATGCCAACCATCTCCTCTGGTAACAAAACCGACCCGGCCATACAGCCGGCGCCTAAATCGCTTAGTTTGTGCGTCCTTCACCACGCTGGTCCGGGCCAGTGCCACCGGTGTCTTGGTCTTTGCTGTGATGTTTAACAGAGACACCAGCATAATCATTACAGGATAGTCATTACTGAAATGCCTTAATTGGAGGCTGGTGGGTCCTCTGCAGCGCCACAGTTCTGCCTGGTGCTCCACTCATCTTAGCGTGGCCACATGGTGGCAGGCCATGCTGCCTGCCCGCACGTAGCCAAGCCGAACTGTGTAAGGATTCTGCTCGATCCGTGCCGGGTTTTGCTGCCAGTTCGGGTTTTCCAGGTTGCCTGCCCTTTTTGCACAATTTGCCCATTTTGGTTACTGACAGCCTGCTATATAAGGCTGCACTTCCTGGCGGGAGTCGCCGAGCAAGGTTCAAATGTTTTCAGTTCCTGTTGTCTACGCTGTCACGCATTAACCTTTTGTCTGTTTGGATTTCCCTGTTGCTGACACCCGACCGTGACCCTGACCTCGCTGCTTTCTGCCTGCCCTGACCTTTTGCCTGTTTACTAGACTTTGCACCACTGCCGCCTGCTGTGACCTCGGCCTTTTTACTGGACTTGGCACCACTGCCGCCAGCCCTGACCTCCTGCCTGCTTACCGACTACAGATACTCTAACAGGACTCTTTCCCTGAGCTCTGGTCGGTTATTCTGCATCCCTACCTCAGCTCTACGGGTCCGCTTCCTGATTGGAGATGAACACCGTCACAAACAGGTCCCTGGAGTGTGGACTTCCTCTGATGCTCCCTTGCGACTCCATCTGACCCAGCACAAGCCTACCACTGACCCCAAGCCCTTATTCAGGCTCTGGCCTCATGCTGGGAGCCTCTGCCGGAAGGGACGTTTGGTCTACATCCATGGGATGGGAAAAGTGTTAGCAACAAGTGTAATGTCTCACCTTCTCTGGTTAAAGGAAAGATAGGTCATGAGTGCACAATGTGTGACAGTGTTGGGCTGACGGATACTGAAATGCACTCCTGAGGAGGGCTATTTTCTATTAACACTTAAAGGCGCAGGTGCAGCAGACATTGGAGCAAAGGTGCAGCAGACATTGGAGATATGAAAGCATTCAGCCATGTAACACTTTTGTGCCGTTTCAATAGCTGTTTCATAAGAGAGAGATGGAATACATTTTTGTGAATAAACAGCGGAGATAAATCCTATCTCTATCTCAAAGATAAGGTGTGTCACCTTAATCAATAAGTCCATGGATGGAATTCGTTTGTTCCAGTATTTATTGAGAGACAGATACACAGCATCTCCACATCATTCTTTAGAGCGTTAACAGCACAGGCATCCCAGCAAGGTATACATGGAGAATGAGTCAGTACAAGTTCCAAGAAATTCTGAATTCAATACACACCGGATCACACACTTATACCAGACTTCAGGAAGTCCGGACAAGTCCATGGCTGTCCTTGTTTTTCCCAATTGTAATGGTCACATCAAATATGTTGTATTGCACCGCTAACACATCTCGCCGGTCCCATTCCCTTTCATATACGTGATCTGCCACCTTTCTGCCGCCTTAAACATACCAAGGACGCGGCATACCTCATTCTTTCTACTCCCTAAATTCTCTCACTGTATTTCTCTAAGGTCCCTTTGTATTAGTGACCTTGCCACTTGTAGATAACTAGAACATTGCATTTCTGTGCCTTTTCTCTGCGACTTCTGTTAACCTTTTAAGTGCTAGCATCTGGCTTATTGTGTTATTGTGAATACAGACAACATGGCGTCTCTCTTGTTCAGCACGTGACATCATCCTATCTTCAAACAGTAACACGTCACATATTAAATATTCTGCTGAAGATACAATTCATGCTGTTTTGATAGCGGCCAGTTAGGAAATCATACAAGAAAAGGATGCCTAATGTTCCACGTTTTTAGTATTGACCCATTTTCACTGAAATGACCTAGTTCTTTTGTTACAGGAATTCAGTTTTTCCTGACACACCCATTCATCATTAAACACTAATACCTTAAGCGACTCACAAAGTAACATGACGCTATGATAGGCTCACGTCACCATCCTGTTGTACCAATAAGCATAGAATCAACTAGTTATTTTTAAAGCAGTGAACAATGTTAGGCTTATACAAATTGGAGAATATACTATAGTAAAATGTGTAAATACAAAATTAATGTTCATGTTTTTTCTTTCAATGATTGGAAAATAAGCACCGGAAAAAATGCACTAAGGATGCAACAGCAGCAGCTGACTCCAAAAGACTGTTGATGGTCAAAAGCTTCAGCAAAGTATCCGGCCGTTCCTCCTTCTCTTACCGTGCACCCCAAAACTGGAACAACCTACCGGAGACTCTCACAACCACCAGTCTAAGTTCTTTCAAAACTAAAGCTGTCTCACATTTTAATCTGATCTGTAACTGTTACATACGCCTATAACATATATTATCTCTAACTGTGCATGCAATGTCTTGTATATAATGTATATCCTGTTCACTTATGTAACTATGTATTTGTAACCATGTATTATTTGTCATCGTCCAGGGTGTACTTGAAAACGAGAGGTAACTCTCAATGTATTACTTCCTGGTAAAACATTTTATAAATAAATAAAGCAGCAGCAGCAGCTTGTGTGTGAGGAACAGGATTCCCTTCACTCACTAAGGTGAGGACACACATCAGACAAGAGAGGGCAGTACAGGCTGCCTGGAAAGAGCGAAGTCACGAGCCCAGTGCAGTCTTGTGCAACAGAACATCAGCACTGAGATTCAGAGAAAGGCGGAGGATTCACAGCGAAATGGGAACAACGTGGGATGTGACAAGGAGACACAGACCACGGTCACGCTGATTATTATTATTATTTATTATTTATCAAATATTTTACCAGGAAGTAATACGTTGAGAGTTACCTCTCGTTTTCAAGTATGTCCTGGGCACAGAGTTAGGACAAATAATACATGGTTACAAATGCAGTTACATAAATGAACAGGGTATACATTATATACAAGACATTGCATGCACAGTTAAAGATAATATATGTTATGGGCGTATGAAACAGTTACAGACCAGATTAAAATGTGAGACAGCCTTAGATTTGAAAGAACTTAAACTGGTGGTGGATGTGAGAGTCTCTGGTGGGTTGTTCCAGTTTTGGGGTGCACGGTAAGAGAAGGAGGAACGGCCGGATACTTTGTTGAGCCTTGATTGAGGTTGGGGGTTAGGGGGGTGTTAGTAAATGTTCAACAAAGTGCAGAGTGAAGATTTGAGAAGCAGGGGGGAGGGGGGTGGATTAGTCATGTTTCTAAGCAAGTGATGCCGTTGTGTTGCTGGAGTTTTAAATGTAGAGTGAGAGATGAAGGGGCATGCTGTATGTACAGTGTAAACGGGGAAAGAAAACAAAACCGGGAGGAACAGAAACTACCGAAAATAGAAGGTTTTGTGGCGTTTATGAAAGTTTTACTCCCATTTGGCACCGTGATTTCTGTTAGAAGATGTACCTCAAACGGCACTTTTAGTTTTCTATCAATGACTCTGAAAACTCGAGGGAGACCATGTATCAAGGAATACGTATGCATTTTCTGCTTTAAATTGGCACTAAGATATTCGTGTTAAACATGCATCTCTTAGACATTACTGCTCATTAATGGCCCATCGCTTCAATGGCTCCAAACAAGGGATAATGGCTGTTTCCCTTTGGTGGTATGAAACAGAATTAGAATTAGAATCAGGGCCAGCAGGAATATCCCAATAGACGGCGTAAGTAGCAGGAGACGCTTGAACAAAAGGCTGGGCCACGTTAATGTGCAAACTGGGACCAGAAAACAGAGAAGAGCCATCAAATTAATAAAGGGGATGGACAATCTGATTTATGAGGAGAGGTTTGCGAAATTACATGTGTTTACATTAGAATAGAGGCATCTAAGAGGGGATCTGATAACTAGGGTACATGTATCTGAGTGTCGAGGTCCGAAATTCAGACTTCCTGTCATTTCTAGGTAGGATCTGGCTTCTGTGGGAAGAGACCCCATGAGCCTCTTTAGAAGAGGAGATACTGGAGCTATCCTCGATGCCTCAGAGAAGATCAATAATACCACATACCTCTTGTTTCCCTGAAACAGCTGAAGCTGGAGTAGTGCTAGTGTGTCCTGCAGGAGCAACCCTCACAGGATTGGACATGCCTCTTGACGTTACTGTCATTGTAGCCATCAGCCGAGACACGTGAGAAGTACGTGGATCTTAACATCTGGGTGCCGTTAACAAATCATGGCCAGTCCTCAAGACCCTTAATTGTAGGTTAGTCATTAGGCATAATATTGAGGCAGTCTCTAAAAGGCAGGCTCTTTAAAAGTCATGGTTCAGGAATGGTGGAAAGACTGTGCAAGTGGTTTGCTTGGTGTCTTTCAAGAGACATAAGGTTGCTATCTGCCAGGAGTGAGTGATAGATGACATGCTTTGCTCAGCATCCTTCAGTATTTATTTGTGCTCCACATTTGGAGCACTATTTTTTATAATCTACAGTTCCCTTGTCTTGTTTTTTGTGATGTTGAACCCAACCAGTTCTGTTCAATTAAAAGGTTGGGAAATAGGTTAGCTGCCAGGAAAAAGTTGTTGTTCTAGATTGGTATCAATATCAGCTGGCATGGAACCTTCCCCATTCCAAGTCTAGAGAGGGCATCCACCTTGCTGTTTTGTGATCCTGGGTGGTCAGGGTCAATAGATTAAACATTGTAATAACAAAACCCATCTGGCTTGCCTGAATATGTCACAAGGCAAGGTAACCCTTCTAACAGGTGCTGCCACTCACCAAAAGTCAAGTTTAATTCCAGTAGTGTTAAGGAGCAGTATTGATGGGCACAAGGCAAAGAGGATTCCGATCGCTGGAGTGGGCAGCGGGCAAAACATAGATAGGAAAACCAGGGTCAGGGCAGACAGCAGGCAAAGCATAGTCAGACAGTCCGGGGTCACGGCAGGCAGTGAGCAAAACTTAGTCAGGCAAACCAGGATCAGAGCAGGCAGAAAACAAGCATAGTCAAAGACCAGGCAACAAGCAGGTCATGTACGTACGCTGGATACATGCGCGGGGCGTGGGAATTTTTTGTTGGTTCCCAGGGCCTCTCTTCAGGCCCACAACCTTTCCTGTCCACCAGGTCCCGAAGCCATCCTTGAAGTCTCCGGGAGCCGAGAATCTTTCCTACTACATCCTCATCTGGCCCTTGGACCAGAAGACGGCATGGAGGAGGAGGGTTGCATCTCTGGAACGTGTTGCTAACAAAGGGTTTTAGCAGGGAAACGTGGAACACCGGGTGTATTTGGTGCGTGTCTGAGAGCTGGAACGCCACTGGAAGGACCTGTTTATTGATGGGGAATGGGGGGAAATGTATCACTGACCCAGATTGGGGGACGGGCAATTGATTCGGATATGTTGGGTGGAGAGCCACACTTTATCCCCAACCTGGTATACAGGGCCTCTTTGTTGACGTTGGTCGGCATCATTTCTAGACATCTCCCAGGTCTTGGACCATATCGTCACCAATTTAGTGTGCAAATGTTGCAGTTATTGTACTCCTGCTGCGTTGGCAACCAGACAGCTCTGTGCAATAGATGGTCAAGCCTGACGGTGAAATCTATAATTGCCGAAGAATGGGCTTCTTTGCATGGTGTTATTGTATGCAAACTCCGCTGTCAGAAGCAAGGGCAATCAGTCTTCACGTTGGTAGTTATAGCCTGAAAAAAATTCCTCCAAATTTTCCAACAGTGGACTGGCCTTTTCGAGTAATCGTGTGACCCAGGACAAAGCATCGTTGGTCAGGAGGCTACCTACAAGGTCAGTTCGATAAGTTCGTGGGTATAAACGAAAAGTAAATCGACCCTAGTTCAAAAAGCCCCTCAGTAGCTGTTTTCCCCCCGGACGAGGATTCCAATGGCAGGCAGCAGGCAAAGGGTAGTCAGACAGGCTGGGGTCAAGGCAGACAGTGAGCAGAACGTAGTCGGGCAAACCAGGGTCAGGGCAGGCAGAAATCAAGCAGAGCTGAACAGGTGGAAGGTCAGCCAGGTCATATACATACGCAGGATACAAAGGCACTAGGCACATTGACCTGGCACAGGAAGCAGGAGCAAGTTGGTTTAAATATCAAGCCAGGGGGTGTGTCAACGAGGCTGATTTACCACAGGTTCCGGCAGCAGAAACTCAATATCACACTGAGGCGGGGGAACAATCCAGGTGCTGACCTGGCTCGCTGTGTGAGCTGCTGGTTCAAGTCCGGCTCGGCCTGACAAGTAGTAATGTCTACAATATTAAAGGGAAATTCACACATCAATATTCAGACCACATGCTAACCCCTGAGGTCCAGCTTTGAAAATATCTTTATCACACAGTGATATGCTCTACGTTGAAGCCGGACATCTGCATTCTCCTTATTTAAAAAAGAAATCCCGAGAGACCTGGGGAATTGGTTATATGCAATAACTCCTATTTTTTTTCAATCTTTGAGCCAAGCACGTGGCACCAATTTGGAGGACTTTCAGCAGTAGAACCATTTGGAAGACAAGATGGGTATGCTGCAGGACGCAGTATGTCAGGGCACAGCCAAGGATGATCAGGATAACAGCTTGTAGTTAAAAGGTAATCTTTATTCGAACATCATGGTGCAGACAAAACAATGGATGGAGGGTAGCTCTTACGCGTTTCACGCCTAGCTGGCGCTTCGTCTGACGAAGCGCCAGCTAGGCGTGAAACGCGTAAGAGCTACCCTCCATCCATTGTTTTGTCTGCACCATGATGTTCGAATAAAGATTACCTTTTAACTACAAGCTGTTATCCTGATCATCCTTGGCTGTGCCCTGACATACTGCGTCCTGCAGCATACCCATCTACTCATCATTATCACGGATGCACGCCATCAACAAGAAGAAGACAGGCTTTTCTCATGTGAGTTTCTTATCCTTTTTATGTTGGAAGGTGTATTATCAAGGTGGTTGCAAGCGTGTATGACATTGTCCTCATTAGGAGTGATGTGGTGGAGCTAATCATTCTCCACTCACAGCACCCCTAGGACTTCAATATATATGTCCTATACACAACGCTCACCTATACACTCATCACTCACATTTATATCAGACGCCTGCATCACTATATCTTCAATCAAGAAAGTCTATATGGACATTATCACTATTATTCCTCTATAGTCATTCTGAGCACTATTGATGAACTTTGTTCCTCATTTGGAAGACAAGGTCATCTGCAAAATGAAGACTAAAAGCAATGCAGTGTATTGCTAGTAATCCGGGGTTTTATGTTACATCAACAGTGACATACCCCAGAGGATGAATGAATATGGGGCATAGAAAGGACAACAATGCTGAATAGTAGACATAATTATTGGTGATATTTCTTTGGTATCAGGGAATTATAACAGTAGGGATCCATCAATGGCTCCAATACAACAGATAGTACAATTCAGATAGCTGGAGTGGGTAGCAGGACAAACAAAGTGACAAAAGGGAAAAACCTTGGGAGGTTTCAAACAGAATAGGTCAGAAACAAGCTGACTTGGAGTACACAAGTAGATCAGGCAGATAACAGGAAAAACAGGATAACAGGAAAAACAGCCAAGGGGAGTGAAAATGATGAGGGTGTGTGGAAGTGTGCTCAAGTCTGCAGAACTCAGAGGTATACTTAGCATTGGAACTATCCAGGTGCTGATCTAGCTCATTGCTAATGCAGCTATTCTGAGAGCTGGGGCCCTGGGTTCAGAAATTAGAGGGCCTGATATTTTATAGTATGAATCTATCCCAAAGAGTCAAGTATAAGTCAGATCACAGACATTTATTTAATTCACAGAGGGTATCGAAACTCTGGACATAGCTGAGAATAAAACTTTGGGTATAGGGAAACCGAGGAAGGTGGAAATTGTTCCAAACTACACCAGAAGTGAAACAAATCATACAAAGGAGAGACACTGTGATATGTTGTTGTGATAGGTGATACCCGCAGCCAAAACAGATAAAGTGTGTCAGTGAGTGAGAGCAAGCAAGGAGACGCACAAAAGCATGACAAAAAATGTCACGTGAAGAGATTGTTTTCTAAAAACTGTAGTCAGTAAAGCTTACTTGAGGGTGGATGAAAAAGAGTCATAAAGATCATTTTGTGTGATCCCCTTATTACTGGTCCTCTTCCCACCAATGGATAAGGGATCCAAGTAAGCAATTTGATCTGGCGGAGAGGAGGGGTAAAGACACACCCCGATACCTTAGCCACATTTATCTCTATTTAGATTTTTTTCTGAATTCTAAAAATAATTCAGATCACATAACAACGAGAAGATCTGGGATACGTCCAATACTTCTCTCCCATGTGGACATAAGTGCTTTACAAGTGTCCTTCACTGATGTGAACTATCTGTTACCTGCACCTTATGGGCCTCATGCAGAGAGCAGCGCTATTTAGAATTGGAGAGGGGAATAAAATGTAGCTTTTTTGGAGAGTTT
This sequence comes from Ascaphus truei, assembly GCF_040206685.1. Taxonomy (NCBI): domain Eukaryota; kingdom Metazoa; phylum Chordata; class Amphibia; order Anura; family Ascaphidae; genus Ascaphus; species Ascaphus truei. The sequence continues at coordinate 126,754,522 of NC_134488.1, forward strand.
TTTTTTCCATATGCAGAAAGGGCAGAAAACTGCATTTAGAATCCTTTCTGCATATGGAGAGTTTCAACCAGCGCTATGAGCGCTGTTGAAACTAGTGGGGAAAAAAATCGATTTTTTTTTTTTTCCCCTCCACCGGCCGCGGAGCGCCAGCTGCTTGGTGGAGAGGGAAAATGTTGAACACCGCGCCATTTTTTTGGCGCTAACAGCCACTAGATGGCGATCGCGGCTCTCTGCATACGGCAGAAAAAAAAACTGGAGAGATTAGAAACTCTCCAGCCGCGTGGCAAATTTCAAGGAAAAAAAAAAAATTGGCGGTTTTTTTAAAACTTGCCTGTTTCGGCGGTTTAAAGCTCCATTTTCGCCGGCAAATGGCGAGATTCCTTTTAGCGCTGCTCTCTGCATGAGGCCCTATATTGTATCAAATACTTTCAATTCTCTGCATGAGCATCCGTGGCAAATTTAAGAAACTTCTTTATCAAGTTTTCATTTGATGCAGTTCTGTAAGGCTGATACATTTCTACACCTAACATCTGACACACTTTTGGCCCACTAGTGACAGAGAGAGGTGCAGGCTTTGATATATTCTCTGTCATGCACGTGTCTCTTAACTTCTAATGTCATGCATGCATTTCTTAACTTCTATTGACACTTACCCAAATGACAAAGTGACACACAGGGTATTATGTATGTATGTATGTACTGTATGTATGTATGTATGTATGTACTGTATGTATGCATGTACTGTATGTATGTATGTACTGTATGTATGTACTGTATGTATGCATGTACTGTATGTATGTATGTATGTACTGTATGTATGTATGTACTGTATGTATGTATGCACTGTATGTATGTACTGTATGTATGTACTGTATGTATGTATGTATGTACTGTATGTATGTATGTATGTACTGTATCTATGTATGTATGTATGTACTGTATGTATGCATGTACTGTATGTATGCATGTACTGTATGTATGTATGTATGTATGTATGTATGTATGTATGTATGTACTGTATGTATGTATGTACTGTATGTACTGGATGTATGTATGTGTATGTACTGTATGTATGTATATATGTACTGTATGTATGCATGTATATATGTATGCATGTAGTGTATGTATGTATGTATGTATGTATGTATGTATGTATGTATGTATGTACTGTATGCATGTATGTATGTATGCATGTATGTATGTATGCCTGTATGTACTGTATGTATGTATGTACACTATGTATGTATGTACTGTATGTATGCATGTACTGTATGTATGTATGTATGTACTGTATGTATGTATGTACTGTATGTATGTATGCACTGTATGTATGTATGTATGTATGTACTGTATCTATGTATGTATGTATGTATGTACTGTATGTATGTATGTATGTATGTATGTACTGTATCTATGTATGTATGTATGTACTGTATGTATGTATGTATGTATGTACTGTATGTATGCATGTACTGTATGTATGCATGTACTGTATGTATGTATGTATATACTGTATGTATGTATGTACTGTATGTATGTATGTACGTATGTATGTATGTACTGTATGTATGTATGTATGTACTGTATGTATGTATGTATGTATGTACTGTATCTATGTATGTATGTACTGTATGTATGCATGTACTGTATGTATGCATGTACTGTATGTATGCATGTACTGTATGTATGTATGTATGTATGTACTGTATGTATGTATGTACTGGATGTATGTATGTACTGTATGTATGTATATATGTACTGTATGTATGCATGTATATATGTATGCATGTAGTGTATGTATGTATGTATGTATGTACTGTATGCATGTATATCTGAATGTATGTATGTACTGTATGCATGTATGCATGCATGTATATATGTATGTATGTATGTATGTACTGTATGCATGTATATATGAATGTATGTATGTACTGTATGCATGTATGTATGTATGCATGTATGTATGTATGTATGTACTGTATGTATGTATGTACAGTATGTATGCATGTATATATGTACTGCACCGACACACTTTATTCGAGCAAATACCCAGTATGTACCTGGCAGATACCTGGAATGCGCCGCTCCTCACCTCTGACAAGCCCCGTTGCGTTTGCCTTCCCAGCCTGGATTCATGCCTGGCTGACGGGCGGCTGATCTGTTAAATGATAATGATTAGGATTTAATAGGCTGCAATACTTCGCGTGTCTACCAGATGGCATAAATTCATGAATTGTAATGCAGTATATATATATATATATATACTGTGCAGTATTGCAGCCAGCGGGAATAAAATGCTTCAATCCCTGCCTGGAAAATACCTCAATGCACTCGGGCAGAAAACAGTCACAAACCTCAATACACCCGGGTATACCCGAATTCGTGGGACTAGCCGAGCTCGAATAAAGTGTGTCGCCAGTGTATGTATGTATGTACTGTATGTATGTATGTACTGTATGTATGTATGTACAGTATGTATGCATGTATATATGTATGTATGTATGTATGTTTGTATGTATGTATGCATGTATATATGAATGTATGTATGTACTGTATGCATGTATATATGTATGCATGTATGTAATGTATGTATGTATGTACTGTATGTATGCATGTATGTATGTTTGTACTGTATGTATGTATGTATGTATGTATGCATGTATGTACTGTATGTATGCATGTATATATGTGCACTGAGAAGCAGTAGAATTTATGATAAAAAAATCCCACAAGGAGCTATACATTACAATAAAATACAATGACTTGAACGAATACACTTACAACTATGGGTGATGAGCTGAACCGGGAGGTGTGGGACTACAGCCGCGGGCAAAGATGGTACAGGTCCGGACCCGTGTTGCTCCGTCTCGCTTGGATTTCCCGGTGTTGCTCACCACCAATGCACGTCGCAGCCCCTCGTGACCTCTACGCGTTTCGCAATACATGCACGCAGTGTGAAACGCGTGGAGGTCACAAGGGGCTGCGACGTGAGCGTTCATTGGTGGTGAGCGACACCGGCAGCCAGCGGCAAATCCAAGCGAGCATCAGACCTGCCGGTTCAGCTCATTACCCAGATAGTTGTAAGTTTATCCGTTTAAGTCATTGTATTTTATTGTAATGTATAGCTCCTTGTGGGATTTTTTTATCATATAAGTGCGTCTGCAAGGGGCCACAGTCATTGTAGTAGCAAAGTACTTAAATACAGTGGCGCTAAAAGGTGCATATTCTGGAGAGGTACTGTTTAGCATTTGTCACAAGGTGTGAATCAATGGGTTGAACTAAAATCTGAATTTATCTCCTCAATATGTCCAGACTATTATGGTTCTCCATTAAACAAAGCACAAGAATTCCCACAGTTTCCCTGTTCTCAAACATCCATGTAACATTTGGGATGCAACTGGTACATCCAATCTTCTACATATCCATCTGATGTACTGAGTCTACTCGCCAGAGGACATCAGCTTCCGTTTCCTCTGCTTCATCTTTGGAGGGACGTGGAAACCCCTTTTTTGGACTCGGCAGCTGGATTTAAGTATATTCTGGACTCTTCTCATTTGGGACATTCTGCATATTACATTCGGGCTTTTAATATATATATATATTTCATATATTTTTCACATTTTCTCACCATTTGAAGAGGACACTATATATAAGTCACTTTATGCTAAGTATGATACGTTAGTGGTTAGCATTACATTATTTTTTTTTCATTTTGCACAAGGTGTGAGCCACTGGGTTGAACAAAAATCTGAATTTATCTCCTCAATATGTCCAGACTATTATGCTTTTCCATGAAAAAAGCAAAAGAATTCCCACAATTTCCCTGTTCTCAAACACCAGTTTGGGATACAACTGGTACATGCGCCTTCTCTAACTCCACTATTTGATAATCCTCCCTTCCCACTAGGACTTAATCTCTCACTTTTCCGTTTTTATGTTTCTAATGGTGTCCTGGAGCTTAAAAACCTGTTCCACGGCCCAGATATTAAAACCTCATCTATGATTCTCAGAAAAGGTTCTCCTTTGAGTCTCTCACACAGCTTGAATACTTATTAGAGATGGGGGCAAAACTGTCCAAATCAGTTTCCTGGAATTCCCTGGGATCTCCATTTAAAATCCGTTCCGCAGTGTAAAATTCGTCGACGGATTGTTCCAGTTTCAATCCGTGCGTATTAATCCAAAACCGCCATTGGATACAATCTGGAAGGTTTTTTAAGAATGCAGTCCGCGGATTCCCCAAACCGCAGGCGGACTGTTAACAATTGACTGAGCCACCTGTGCTGAAGCAGGGACTGATTGAGCGACCGGTGCTGAAGCTGGGATATCTTTACAACCTGACATGTTGGGGAAGGGTCTTGGGGACTGGAGTCGGCCACCCATGCACTAACCTGTAATCGCAGTGTGTACCAGCACTCCCCCACTGAGGTTGGAAGCACTTTGTCACAGGCTTCAACTTTGGACGTCCTGTGAGAGTATACAAGCCATGAAAGGTAGACGTCGGGGGGCAAGAGGGACAAAGGGTGACATGTTGCAGGAGGGATTTCTGAGGATGGGTGTTTGCAGATATTGATTGAAGGCAGCTGGAACAAAACTAGCTGGTATAAAACTACGACGATGTGTTCATGCCACAGCGCCTCATAATCTGCAACTCTTGATTATTTTGTTTTATGTAGCACAATGTATCAAGTTAATGAACTGCATTTCTGCCATTGAATTGGTAAAGCCGCCCGGCCCCCTAACAATGCCTCATTTTGTCACAGAATTGGAACCGGTGGATCCTCCAGAGCGGAACCGTGCCGCTTTCAGCCCTCTGGTTCCAGAGATAAAGTACATACCAGTGACGCTAGTGCTGTTACTTCCTGGTTTTTCAAGGAGATTTAAATGGCCATCCAATAGGAAGCTACCCCCCTCTAACCCCCACCTACATACATACATACATACATACATACATACATACATACATACATACACACACACATACATACATACATACATACATACATACATACATACATACATACCTACATACATACATACATACATACATACATACATACATACATACATACATACAGTACATACATACATACATACATACATACAGTACATACATACATACATACATACATACATACAGTACATACATACATACATACATACATACATACATACATACATACATACAGTACATACATACATACATACATACATACATACATACATACATACAACCGATGATATTGTGGCTTCCCGTTGCTCCAAGATTTTGCAGCCATTTTATTTCCCCCTGAAGGGAGATTTAAAACCGACAACTTCACTGGTAAATATCTCGGGACCCCGTGTGACCCCAGAGCTAACAGTGTGGGTTCCGCTCCAGGAGGTCATCTGTTTCCAAACCTTGTAACGAAATAGTCAGTTGTGACTGCTTCATCGTCACATGAATCATAAACGTATGTCTTGGAAAGTGTCAGCAAGAGAAGTTAAGGATGAGTCACTAGACCAGTGATTTCCAACCTTTCTTGTTTGGAGGAACCCTTGAAGTATTTCGAAAAATCTCGGGGAACCCCTATCTGGCTGACACATATTAGGTTCGACAGGGGTCAGTCAGAACATTTCACACCTCACGAGCCACCTCTATTTCCCACCCTCTACCCATGTATTTCTCTCCCATCCATCTAACTAACTCTCCCCCTCCCGCCTCGCATGTAGTTATCCCTTGCGTCTCACTCTTACTCCCTCTTTTCTTCACTCACACCCTCCTGCCCCCCTCTCTTCTCTCACTCGCCCATACCTTCCGTAAATCACCCCACTCTCTCTCAATCCACCCTACAAAATACATACCAAAAAAAACCCACCCCCAGGAGGTGGGGGGGTGGTCTGTGGTCCATAGGAGGAAGCCCTGAGACTGCTTCGAGGAGCTCCAGGGTTCCACTGAACCCTGGTTGCGAATCACTGCACTAGACACACACATATGATGTATCATGTTCTTTGTGTAGGTCCATCATTTTTGTGCGTCTAATTTTTCAGCACACATAATTGAAGTGCTTCTCCATCATTAGTCTGGGTAAGAACTCAGCCCACAAGCAAATGTATTCAAGATAAGCAGGATTTGGGAAATATACACATAAAATAGTGATATTGTGCTCATAGAAATGTATGGTGATGATTCTATATTGAACTTTCATTTGTCCTATTGCCATTAGTCAGTCATCGGAGTCGTTGACATTTTAGGGACAGCTGGTGATATGCAGTTTCATATGTACCTGCAAAGGAGGCGGGTAATGAAAACAGGATCTCGAACCCCCCCTCTAACCCCCACCCTTTAGGTATAGCTGCACCCCTTTTCTCCCCCCCCCCCCCCCACCCTTCAGGGATAGCTGCACCCCTCCTCCAACCCCACCCTTCAGGAATAGCTTCACCCTTCCTCCAACCCCCACTCTTCAGGGATAGCTTCACCCCTTCTCCAACCCCACCCTTCAGGAATAGCTGCACCCCTCCTCCAAACCCACTCTTCAGGAATAGCTGCACCCCTCCTCCAACCCCACCCTTCAGGAATAGCTGCACCCCTCCTCCAACCCCACCCTTCAGGAATAGCTGCACCCCTCCTCCAACCCCACCCTTCAGGAATAGCTGCACCCCTCCTCCAACCCCACCCTTCAGGAATGGCTGCATCCCTCCTCTGCCCCCCACCCGTCATGAATATCTGAACCCATCCAACCCCTCCTTTGCCCCTCACCCCCACCCTTTAGGGATAGCAACACCCCTCCTCCACCACACCCACCAGGGATAGCTTCACCCCTCCTCCTCCCAAGGGGTAATTGCACCCCACCTTTACCTGGACACTTTGGGGATATTTACACCCGGCTCCTTCCCCACAGCATGGCTTTCTCCTTTGTTTACCCCTTTCTTGCACCTCTGATATGCAGGGATAGGGGACAGTAAGAGGGCTTTATTCTCAAATATAAGTTATTTAAAAACACAAATAAGTTGTAACATGTTAAAACACAACACCTTCCAAATTATTTATTTGTAATCTTTATTATGAACCAATTTTAATTTAACAGTGATTGATGTGCGTCTCCCTACTTGTAATAAAAAATTACAGGAGATATTAATGATTGTAATCAATCTGGTACTTCAGGGGTTAACGTTGTTTACAAACTGTGTTAAAAATACAAGAATTGTTTTTATGACGGGTCAAGATTGTTCCTGTGACGATCTAGAAAGAGGGCTTAATTGAGGGGCTATAACTGATGGCCCACTAAAAGGGAAAAAATTACAGTTTAAGAGGTTAGAAACGATAGCCAGATCCTGGGCTGTCAGCCTCAAAGAAATCCTTACATTCTTGAAATATTCCCTGACCATCATAGAGAGAGGTGACAATGAGGTCACCACTTAGTCTGGGGGCTATATTAAATATATATAGATTTATATAGATATATAGTTATAAATATATAGACATTTTTAGACATAGATAGATATTCAAAACAGTTGCAATGAAACAGATGCGATAAGGCCAGACCATTCATGTTTAGGAGGTGATGAACAGGGGAAAAACTAGGAGCACAGCAATGAAAAAAGAGAACCGGAGGCCAAAATGAAAAAATAACAAAAATTTATTGGGACATAAACTATTTAAAAGAGAAAAGTGAATGTATCATGTAAACTGACCGCACGATGGATAGATCAGATGAGATGGACGTGGGGATTCCCTGCCGATAGGAGAGGTGGTTCCTTTCTCCCTGCATGGTAAGAGTAACACCTGAAACCCTGCAGGCGGGCAGTTAACATAATACATTCCCTCTGTGTGATTGCAGCCCATTTAGACTGCAGAGGATTGATATAGAACTACGTTTGCCGCTGTAGTGAGAATGCACTTGCCGGTCCGGTGTCACTGTTATATGTATCGATGCCTGATTTTTTTACTTCTATTTTTGAGTGGCCTAATTGTCGTTCAGTATTAATAAAATTGTTATTTTTCACATTCATTCACCTTGGAGTGCGCGCTTCTTTTTTGTTTTTCAGATTTTTATTCGGGTGAGGTTGATTCGTTGAAGAGCTGCCCGCCCATTTCCAGCTGATTTCACTCGTCAATTTCGTTTCAGTAATGAACTTTACCTGTGGTTCCTTGGACATTGCAACAAATGTACGTGCGAGATGGAGATACAAAGTGGGATTTATATAGTATCTCTTATTATATCACATTGTTTGTATATTGTAATATTACACATCATACATATTGACCTAGAGCGATGGCACATTTTTGCTTTTATTTATTTATATGTATATTAAAACAAAACTTTAATAAGTAATGCTTTGGTCTCTGAATGAACTGTTTGTATAGAGTAAAGTATATTTTCTGACACTTTTTGCACAACAACTTTTGTGTTAAGTACATAGCTTTTCTTTAACAAACAGGGACCATAGACCCTGGCAGATAGACACAGTACATATTTTATTTGCATATTTCTTTGGTGGAGGAAGCGGATAATATTGCAACCAAGTAAAGGGTAAATAGTAACTAATTTGAAGTACCTTGCACAGGAGAAAGGTGAGTTGGCTAGAGTAGCCTGTGTATAAACCCTGGTTGCATACGTCACATGCTCACAAGTGTGCTGTCCGTGAACAATGGTATATTGGGATGGAATGAGGGAAGATATTAGTTATTTGAGGGACCTTTGCGGAAGGTGAAAAGTGGGTCAGATAGAGAGCTGTGTATTAACCCTTGTCCCATATGCAGGTCATGTGCTCACAGGTGTGCCGTACGTGACACTGGTACGCAATGCTCTCCTAATCGTATTAGGAACTAATGTGGTAAATAGGTGCACAAGGGATAGCGAAATGTATATACAAATAGGTTGAAGAGAGCAACCCAAAAAGACACCTGACTGCACTCAATAAACCATGTATTAACTCTGGTATAGTAGCCGGAAATATTCAATCCGTGGGACAGTAGTATCCCATATAGCTACTCCAGTTACTATAATAAAATATTTTGTTACTGGAGTAGCTATATGGGATACTACTGTCCCACGGACTGAATATTTCCGGCTACTATACCAGAGTTAATACATGGTTTATTGAGTGCAGTCAGGTGTCTTTTTGGGTTGCTCTCTTCAACCTATTTGTATTTACAAATGAATTAAAAAGAATATTTTCAAATACTTATAGGTATCAGATTTGGGTAAAAGGCGGGAACCAATCAAACATATGTAGGGATGTGTTAGAAACCTCCTATGTGTGCTCGGTGGGAGTGTGGCAGGTTCCGCGGCGGCAGAACAGGGCGCCGCCATGTTGTTGCGCAACCTTGCAGAGGGCACTGAAAGAGTGGGAAGGTCGCGCATGCGCAATGGAAGCGCGCGAACGACGGGCCTGTAAGAGAAAGGCTCCGTTGAGGAACTACAACTCCCATGAGCTCTGGAGTGGTCACCTGATGTGAGGAGCCAATTAGAAGGCTAGGATTACGGGAGGAGGAAAGGGAAGCGTGGGGGAAAGACCACGCTAGGCAGAGGGATCCGGAAGGTAAAGGAGGGTGTGTGCGTGCAGGGGGTCCGTGACCCGCCTGCATAGGCTAGCTTTACCCCGCAGGCCCTTAGGAAAAACCCCTGAGCCACAGTAGGTTGCTGTGCTGCAGGGACGCCCATAGTGGTAGCGATCAGTCACCTTACTGTGTAGACAGTTAGGGACAAGCGTGCGGAGCAGGTTTGCTGGTGAGCTGCTTGGGACCAGACAGCTACACTGCGGACATCAAAGACAAGCAAGGATTCGGCTGATCCTTTTCGAAGCATTACCGGTCACCGCCGTGACCGGAAGGTATTTACGTTAAGTGCACCAACACCGGTAAACAGGCGCATCCCGCCTTAGGCATAACTCTTTGAGGACACTAGTGAGTGACCAAAGGCCTAATACACGGAGTCAGTCTTTCTATTAGTACAAGGACACGGTGTGTGGGGCACGCGGTGACGGGACAGAGACATACTCATTAAGTGCATGGCTGAGCCACTACTCTACAGGACAATACTCGTTAAGAGCGTGGCCGAGCCACTCGCGTTATAAGGACATTATCAGTAGCTGAGTTAAGGATAAGAGTTATGGTTCAAGTGTTATGTTCTTGGTTGACTGCTATGATACAGTGCTAAGATTATTGTGCATTATTGTAAACTGGTTGCAATCATGTGTTGGTATGTTTCTTGCCCAGGGGAATCTTACACGATGGGGATCCTGGGTAAGTGGAGGCGCTGCGCTAATTAAGTGTTACCCCAGGCTCCCAGCTAGCGGAGGCTCAGATCTCCTGGAGCCGCAGGTGCGTGCAGTTACCCATAGTCTCTTTAGAGGTCAGAAAAAGGGCTACACATACATAACCCCTTCTATATGTCACTGCCATTAGACCAATGTTATGCTAGGAAGGATTCAATCTGTATTGTCTGAATTAACCCCGTGAGCACCAGAGAGGTCAGCATTATCTTGTAACGCCTTGCTGGGGACCTGGCAGCACAGCAGCGAATCATTTTACAGTAAATACTGTAAGTAAATACATTCTTACATTTCTCTTTTGATATCTTTGATCCAGACCCCATTTTTGAGTAAAATACCCTTGGTTTTTTGCTTACTTCCTAATTCCAACATTGTGAAATCAAGCCGCATTTTTTTTATTTGGGCTGGAAATAGTGATGGGAAAGCATTTGTATGGATCATCGTGTTGTTCTAGTAACTAGATTGGGCCACGGGCAATGTCCATTGATGGGATCTGATACCTCTTAAGGGAGCAACATGCAAGTACTTCAGTTTTTTTAAACCTGACCCCTGAAAATGTGAAGACCAGTGGTGAATTAAGACCCTCTAGCGCCCCAAGGCACCAAGACTTTGGGGGGCTTTTCCTTATAGTTTGTAATGATTTTTTTTTTTTAAACTATTGTATCGTACTGAAACGTTTTTGTGTTTCAATGGAAAACAGGCTTTTTCTATTTTATTTACGAGTTGTTTTTAACATTGTATTTTATATTTTAAGAGTCCCACAGACACCCAGCAAGCTCTAGAAATCCCCCAACTTACCACATAATATATATTCTGGGTCCAGGCTCACCTAGCAGGTGAGAAGATCCATGTAGCTTAACTCAACCCCTTTTTAAAGCACACAAAGTCCTTCTATTTTCTTCAACTTTATTGAGTGGAGTTAACAGAAATATAAAAATGCTTGTATGTGGATTGTAATAGCAAATGTCTCTTGTCAGGAGAATTATCTTGGTGAGATAGAGGTGCTCTGCTATGGAGGGAAGCGCGTCTCTGAGGGGAAGGTGACAAGGAATACCTTTCTAAGGGCTGTTATATAGTGCATGCGGCCGTGCGCGCGTGCGTGCCTGTGCGAAGGTGCGTGCACGTGCCGCACACGTTTTGTGTATATACTGTGCGCTAATGTGTGTGTTTATGTGTATGCATGTGTGTGTATGTATGTATATGTATGTGTATATGTGTGTGTGTGTGTGTGTGTGTTTTAAAATAAATAAATAAAACCTGAAATCATTTTTTTAATACGCTGTACATACATACACACACACATACATACACACACATACATACACACACACACACACACACACACAGATATACTTACATTTTAAGCGGCGGTAGCGGCGCGATTTCTTTCTTTTTTTCTTCTTTCCCCCTGTCGGCTGGTTCCACTCTCCTTGTCATGCGCGCGTGGCGCCATTATAGAAAGGCTGACTGACGTCAGCCAACTAAAATTCAGCGCGCGCCCGGCACTATAGAACGCGCATAAGGGAGCAGTGGAAGATGTGTCTTACTCACTGTGTCTGCTGATGGAAAGAGAGAGCACACTTTCCTGTCAGACAGGAACAAGCTAAGGGGCATAACAATATACAGATAAAGCAGGGGGAGAGGACTGAACCAATCTCAAATATGAGCATTGGGAGGTTGCCATGGCAGCTGGCTAATGGCTTGTGTGACGGGTACTATTTGTAACAGTAATGTTGCAATATACACAGCTCTGGCTGCTTCAGAGCAGGGAAAAACATGGAACTTAGCTGGGGAGGGCTGGCAGCCTGAGAGCAGGGAAAATACACAGAAATACACAATCCTGTTCCAGGACACTCTCCGTCTGGTATCGGGAGATACCACTATATCTACCTAAAATGTTATAATGTAAAAGGCCTGACAAAGGTTTTCACAGTTCCTTGTTTGGTAACTCTTATTTCAACCTTGCGGACCCTTTCATCCGCGCTTAATGATGAGACCCATAGGCCACTCGTTCTGGGCTACCTGTTTATATTTTAGCAAGACAACGTCTCCTTCTTGGATGTCTTGTTTGACAGATTGCCATTTGTGGCGTTCCTGGAGTGTAACGAGATACTCACGCCTCCAGCGCTCCCGGAATGTGTTGGCAAGGCACTGCACCTCTCTCCACCGGCGTTTGTTCATATCCTTTGAGGTAAAGTCTCCGACTGGGGCAAGGATTTCTCCTACCTTCTGTGTGAGGAGCATTGCTGGGGTCAGAATACTTGGCGATTCTGAATCTGTAGGCACTGGTTGTGTCAACTGTCTGATCCTTTTTACTCTGTTGGCTACATATACATAGAATCTCCTTTCGGATTGCATATGTAGCCTAGCACCACTTTACTATCTGTGTAGAACTTGATAGCATCTGGTTTACAGTCCATTTTGTTCTCAATGAGCTCTGTCAGCTCTACTGCTAACACTGCACCACATAGCTCGAGCCTTGGTATGGTATGGTCGGGTTGTGGTGCCAGCTTAGCCTTGCCAAGGATGAGCCTGGTATGGTGTCTTCCATCCATATCTGTTACCTTTAGGTAGGCTACCGCTGCTATGGCTTTTGTTGAGGCATCTGAAAAAACGCAAAGCTCTTTGCTGCATGCGGTGGTGAGAGATGTGGGTGAGTAGGGGCGTGGGATTTGAGGTTATTTAAGGGTCTTCAAAGAATCCTTCCATGTCTCCCACTGTTTTCGCCTTTCTGGGGGCAATGGGGTATCCCAGTCCCGTGTTTCGACGGACAATTCTCTGATACAAATACAAAAAATGTCCTGTTTCAACTCTGCCCTCTCTCAGGCTAAACAAACCTACTTTTCATCACTAATCAACACGCACAAGTCTAACCCACGTCGACTCTTTTCTGTCTTTGACTCTCTACTCAGACCACCCTCGGCTGCTTCCTCTTCTTCCTCCATCTCACCTCAGGACTTTGCTGACTTTTTTAAGGAAAAGGTGGAATCCATACGTCAGAACATCCCATCTGTTGCCTCCAATCTTGGTATTCGGGAACAAAGCTCTATCCTGGATCTCCTCTTACCTCTCCCATCGTACTTTCAGTGTCTCTTTTGCTAACACCTCCTCCTCCTCTATTGATCTTGTGAAGGTAGAAATGTGTGTGAATATATATTTCTTCTTTTGTTATGTTATACGCCCGAACTTTGTCTCAGATATCCTGGTAAACACATGACCAGATGATTAAACCATGAACTGATGACGCAGCTATGCACGAGGGCTGCATGAGCCCGGGAGAATGTATGACTTAACCAATCAAGGAAGACAGCGTGTCCCGGAATAAAGATACATATGACTTAACCAATCAAGGAAGACAGCGTGTCCTGGAATAAAGATACATATGATTTAACCCCTCCCATGCCCCTCCCCGCTATGAGCTATATAAACTATGTTGTGTACTCAATAAAGCAGCAGTTCCTGTGTTACCCCTGGGACAACGCATGTACTGAGATTGAAGCTGAACTTTGTGTCAGAGTCTTTCTTAGTGAGCTAGCGCATGCATGACTGAATTCGGAGCAAGTGACTGAAGAGAGAGACCCTGATATAGTGAGATTCACGACCTCATTATTTGGCGCCCAACGTGTGAGGGGGGGAGCGTGACTCCGGCTCACCACGAGAGACTGACCTGTCGCTGATTTTGCTGCAGAGACCGTGACACACCGAACCGAGGACTGATCACCCTCATTGTCAAGGTAAGCTCTTGCATACATTTTGTGTGTTATCTTGCCTATGACAAGTCGGTGGGTTGCTGCCTAGGTAGTATAATCTGTTTAGGTCTTTCACTCACGTTGATGTGATACAACGGTGTGATCTTTAGAGTCGCGCTCTGTTTAGAACTGTTAAAAATATCATACTCTTCAGTTGCTTGTGGTCACATATAAGTTGCTAAATTGTACGAATGTTTACATGTTATATATGCTAGTCAGTGCCGCAAGTAGGAGCCCGAAGTTGAGAGGGATTTTTGTCGACTGACTGTAGCTAGTATATGTATGTGTATTAATGCATTAGTGTTGGGAATTTAGGTGACCGAGTGGGTAGTAATGGGAGATAGATTGCGGGTTGTCTGATTGATTTTCTGACCAGTAATTGCAAAATCCCTGAATGAGAGTGCAGGCTGTCAGCCGAGGCGAGGGAACAGGACAGGCACTGATGCTCTGAGGGCGGTAACCTGAAAAAGTGGTTCCCTCGAGACGTAGAGATAGTACTCTGTCTCCGGTACCGGGTGTCTGGGGTCAGGGACCCAGCGTCTGAGGGCGGTAACCCAACCAGTGGTTCCCTCGAGACGGTGACACAGGACCGGCCACGATATATTAGTGGGACGAACAGAGAATTCAGAGATGTTGCACTTATTTAAGAAAAAACATGTGTTGCCCACAGGGGCACAGACAGCACTAGATTTAGTCCGCACTCGAGAAGGAAAGAAATATATCAAAAATGCAAGTAATCTGTATAAAATGGCGGACGCTCCGTCCACGGGAAGATTACAACCCAGTCTCTGGGCTAAAATTATAACGGAATCTAGAGGGTTGTTGGAGGATAAAGGATTGTTGGAGGTGGCGCAGGCTCATCTGCGAGTAGCAGGGAAATTATGTGAAGAAGGGTATGAGGAAGTGGTGGGTCAAGGGGGGTCCACATTATCAGAAATGTTATATGGTTATATGAAACCCGTTAAACCAAAGGGGACCACGGCCCCTCCGCCATACCAAGATGGCGCTCGCCCTAGTCCGAAAGGGTGGGTCTGCTCGCATTGTGGTGTACAAAACCCCGACTGGCGGGATTTCTGCTGTAGTTGTGGCACGCCCCGCACTGGCCCTCCCCCTCCTCCCGACAACGCCCAGCCCAACAAACCCTGCCCTCCGGAGTCCAGTTCCTCCCACCCAGTCCTTTCCGCCCCTTCCGCCCCCTTATATCCGGTCCTCACTACTTCCGGATCCTATTACCAAGGACCGGAGGCTGGTGACACGCAAGGCCCCATAGTCAAGGGAACGGATACCCAAGCTACTACAAGCGCAGTACAAATACTTTTCCCTTCCGTTCCGGTCTACTCTCTCAAAGAACTTTTTCAGACTCCAGAAGCCCTCGAAGTACTCGCAAAAGTACGACGGGCCACAGCCCCTGACGAACTATCAGAGTGGGAAGACCAGGCAGGGCCAACCCATAATTTGGCACCTGTACCGCCGCTCGCTTCTACACCACGAATCCCTTCCCGGCCTCCACCACTCCCGAGTGCTAAACCTAAATCAATACTTTCGACTAAACCCCCGCCCTTACCTAGCAGGCCCCAAGTGCCAGAAAATTGGTTTCCGGCCGCATCCAAAGTATATGTTAATCCACAGGGACACCAAGTAACTATCAGTGTAGGTGTCGGGGATATCACCACCGCAAGGGTAGATGTGATAGTTAATGCAGCAAACTCAGAACTCCAACACAAGGGGGGTTTAGCAAAGGCAATTTCCCAAGCGGCAGGGCCCTCTTTGCAGAAAAATAGTAATGATCTCATTGCTAGTTCGGGCCCAATAGGACCCGGGGAAATCGCTATTACCGGCCCGGGTGATATACCTATTAATCGTATTATACATGTTGTAGGGCCCCGATACGACCGGGAGTTTGAACCCATATGTGCGGAGCAATTGCAAAATGGAATTTGGAACACCCTCACTTATCTATCAGATCAGGCTTGCGTTGATGAGGGTATTACAACCGTAGCTTTTCCACTGGTGTCAACCGGGTTATACAAGTACCCATTAGAATCAGCAGTCAGAATTATTATAGCCACTATACGTGAGTTCATAGACATTAGGCCCACCCAACTTACCGAGATAAGAATAGTTACGGATCAGGCAGAAAGAGTGTCGGTTATGTTGGCCGCGTTACAGGCCAAAGATCCGCGCAGAGACAATATAGTGCCTTCGGCAGTGCCCTCCCTCCCCGAGTCTCAGGCCTACCACGCCCGGGTAAAGCCCGCTATTAAGCTGGAGTCGGTGGCGGAAAACCAGCATTCCGCTATGACAGACAACACGCCCCGCAATGTCACAAAGCTTGGTCTTCAGTATGTTACGTTCACTCCCACACAAGTGTCTACCCTAGTAGCGAATCTTCCCGATCCGGAAAAACAACCTATGCCATTCTACAGAAGAATGGAACAGATACGGAAGACGTATGGCTGCTCCTGGTCCGATTTAAGCTCGCTGACTGAAATTAGGGCCTCCGATAGTTTTCTACCACTGATGGCCCCCGCTTTTGACTCCAGTCAGGCCCCAGCGCTTGACACTTATGCTTCAGGACTGACCTATTGCCAGCAACTCAAACTGTGGGCTCAAGAAGCCCTAACAGAGTTACAAGGGTCCCTTCAGGACATCACCCAGAACGATGGGGAATCAGTGGAACAATATGCTTCCCGATGCCAGATACAATTCGAAGATCTGGGATTCATCCACCAGCACAAAGCTCACCGGCTGATTCTGACCAAAGCCTTTGTGGAAGGGTTAAACGAAGACCTAAGGGAAAAGATTCTGTCGATTCGTCCAGACTGCATAGGAGGCACTCTACAAGATGCTGTGTTGGTGGCCAAAGGTTTTGCACGCTCCCAAGCAAAGGAAGTGAAGGAGAAAGGGAAAAAGAAGGCCCTCGCGTTAATGATGCAAGATAACGAAGGCGCAGGCGCTGTGCTATGCCCCTCCCTTCCTGGAGCACCTCCCACAGGACCTCAGTACCTCCCTCCTCCACCATCGGGATGTACCCCGAACCCCCCCAACCCCGCTCCCTACCCACAACAACCACCACCGGTCTACCCGCAATACCCCACACCGTACCCATACCCTCCCCCTGCCCCGGCATATGCTCCTTACTACCCCCAGCCTCCCCAACAAGGGTTAAATTCATATGGTGGCAACTATGGCGGACAGCGACAGGATAGAAGACAAAATGGCCGTGGCCAGGGAGGACCCATCTGCTGGAACTGTGGTATAGTTGGACACGTGAGACGTGAATGCAGAAAGCCACGACAAGAACAACAACAAGACGGGCTACCTCCTCGGTCCTGAAAGGAAGGACAATCCGGGACCACCATGGCAGCAGTGGGACATACTGCTGTATGCGGGAAAGTTACTCTCGCAGTAAACAATGTCCCTCTAGATTTCCTGGTGGACTCGGGGGCGTCCACATCAGTTATTTCAAAAAGGTTCCTTCCCCCCACTATAGAATTATCCCCAGACTGGATGTCATCTGTTGGCGTGGAGGGAGTGCAAAGAGAAAGCCGACTGACCATCCCAGTACCCCTCGGCCCCTTTTCGGATGTGGTCGCACGATTTTTAGTTTCTTCAACCTGCCCCATCAATCTTTTGGGATCGGACATTCTCCAACGACTACGGGCCAATATCTGCTATGATGCAGACGGAATGCAGCTTACCCTTCACCGTCCAGATGGGGACGACACGGGGCCCGCGGATATTTGCACCATCAAAGCCTTGCCACTAATGATGATGCAAGATCTGGCACTACGTGAGATGGGATTTCCCGAACATATAGAGTGTTTTATTCCCCCAGAACTATGGTCTGTGGGACCTGAAGATGTTGGTCTTCTCCCAGTCCCCCCAGTGGTTGTGCAACTGAAGCCAGGACTCCCCTTTCCACGGGTCCCCCAATATCCGTTAAAAGCTGCTCAGGAAACCAGTCTAAAAATCCAGATTCAGGCATATCTACAGAAAGGAGTTCTGAAATACTGCACATCCCCTTGCAACACTCCTTTGTTTCCGGTTAAAAAGAAGACTGTGAAAGGCCAACCTGAAAAGTACCGGCTGGTACAAGACCTTCGAGCTATAAATGCGGCCACTATCATGGAAACTCCAGTGGTCCCGAATCCCAATACCCTTCTCAGCGGTGTCCCGCCTGAAGCAGGTCTCTTTACGGTAATCGACCTGGCAAATGCTTTCTTTAGTGTCCCCCTCCAGGAGGAATGCCAATTCCTGTTCGCATTTACGTTTCAAGGGGCACAACTGACATGGACCAGAATACCCCAAGGTGCTCAGAACAGTCCCAATCAGTTCTCCCAAGCTTTAAAGTTGTCCCTTTCCCCATGGGTATCCGCACACCCAGAAGCCACACTTCTCCAATACGTGGACGACCTTCTACTCTGCGGGCCTACTACTTTCCAAGACCTCGAAGATCTCTCCATCTCTCTGCTCCAATATCTCTATACGATCAGATGCAAAGTTTCCAAATCCAAGCTACAGTGGTGTCTACCTCGTGTTGTCTTCCTAGGCCATTGTATTTCACAAGGCATCAAGCACCTGACAGATGAGAGGAAACAGGCTATCTCGTTAGTAAAATACCCGTCCACCATTCACGAACTACAAATGTTCCTCGGATTGATCACATATTGCCGACAATGGATCCCAGATGCATCAAGAAATATGCAACCCCTATATGATGCCTTGAAAACAGGCCCCAAAGAGGAAGATGTAGCTGATACTGAAACCTATCAGTTGTACCAACAGTGTTTCGCTGCCTTGAAGGAATCAATATCTACCGCCCCGGCTCTAGGTCTTCCGGATTACTCCAAGCCTTTCCATCTTTATGTATCAGAACAAGATGGCCACGCCTCAGGTGTTCTCTCCCAGGCTCACAGAGATAGACAACGACCTGTGGGATACTATTCTGCCCGTCTGGATCCTGTTGCCCGGACTTCTCCCAGCTGTCTCAAAGCGGCCCATGCTGCTCAATTATTGCTCGACAAAGTTGCTGATATTACATTAGGACACGATGTTACTATCATGGCACCCCACGACCTGGCCGCAGTCCTCTCCTTGACGCTGCCCCGACATCTTACCCACCAACGGCACCTTAGACTTCAATGCTCTCTGCTCCTGCCTTCATACGTCTCGTTCCAACGCTGTACCACGATTAATCCAGCATCTCTTCTGCCACATATCCCAAAGGGGGGAGTTGATGGCAGTACAGATGAAGTGCAAGAGACGTCCCCTCACGATTGCCTACTCACCCTACAGCAGGATACGTCAGAGCCTCCCAATATGTCGACAAGCCCACTACCAGATGCTGACTGGGAACTATGGACTGACGGATCCAGATATGCAGACGAACACGGTCGGTTCCACACCGGTTTCGCGGTTACCACAGAAACCGAAATTCTCCATGCTGAGGCATTACCACCTGGAAGATCAGCCCAGGAGGCAGAACTAGTGGCCCTACAAATGGCACTAGAAATGGCAAAAGGCAAGAAAGTGAATATAAGAACGGACTCGCGTTATGCTTTCGGTATTGCCCATGACTTCGGCACAATATGGCAGAATAGAGGATTTATAACATCTTCTGGAACCCCAGTGAAGCATGCTGACCTTATCCAGGATCTGATGAGAGCTATGGCACTACCCGTCCAGGTGGCAGTCCTCAAAGTAAAGGCACATGGGAAAGTAGACAGCAAGGAAGCCAGAGGTAATCAACTGGCCGACCAGGCAGCCAAAGAAGCAGCCTTGGGATCTGTGTCGGAGAGATGGCTGTCGACAGAGGCTACCGCAGTAACCATGGTGAGCACAAGGGCACAAGTGAAAAAGAAAGAACAAGACAGAGAAGCAGGAATAGAAATTGATGATGTCCCGTTTACGCTTGCAATTCGACCTCCAATTACCAAGCTACTACAGGAACAGTCAAAAGCGTTACCAGAAGAGAAAAAGCAATGGAAGAAAGATGGGGCGAGCATCGAGAAAGGAACAGGTCTATGGAAAAAGGATGATGTATATTGCCTCCCCAGACGAATGTACCCAGCAGTAGCGACATGGGCACACGGAGCGACGCACAGAGGAAAGAACCAAGCCTTTGCCTATATCAGAAAGTTCTATCACGCACCAGGAATCAGTACCACGTTAGCTACGTATAACCAAGCTTGCCAAGTTTGCCAGACATGTAATCCCAGTCGCACCCAAGCAGTACCCATTCAACACCTCGCCAAACCAGAATATCCGTGGCAAAGAATTCAGGTGGACCATATACATATGCCCCCGGCTGGAGGATACGAGTACGTGCTGGTAGTGGTGGATATGTTTTCAGGATGGCCCGAAGCTTACCCAGTCAAGAATATGACAGCCAAGGTGACAGCCAAGAAGATGCTCATAGAGGTAGCTTGCAGATTTGGAATACCGGAAGTGATAGAAAGTGATCAGGGACCAGCTTTTGTTGCTAATGTTTTCTCCGAACTCTGGTTTATGCTGGGAGCCCACCAAGGACTGCACACCCCATACCATCCGCAAAGTTCGGGAAAGGTAGAAAGGATGAACGGCACACTGAAGACCAAACTGTTAAAAATGAGCCAGGACCACCCTGTCCCCTGGCCAGAACTACTGCCCATAGCGCTATACCATGTTAGACACACTCCTCAGGCGAAACATGGTCTCACCCCCTTCGAGGTTTTATTCGGGTCACCCCCTAGGATACCAGAGATAGACAGCCAGGAATTACAAAAGAATCAGGATAAATTGGTGCAATTTGTAATTTTATTGGGTCAAGAATTGTCTAACTCTCGTTCTTTAGTGTCCGCTTCTCTTCCAGAATCCTCAGGAGAAACAGTCCATCCTTTCAAGCCAGGCGACAGTGTATATCTCAAACGACACGTAAGATCAGACTGTCTGGAGCCCAGATTCGACGGTCCATATCGTGTCCTGCTGATCACCCCTACCGCGGTAAAACTTGAAGGGAGAGGACCCTGGATACACGCTTCCCATTGCAAGAAATCCCCAATTGAAGCTCCATGATGTATATCCTTTTGCTTATAGTTTTAAGTTTAGGGGTAGAGGTAAAAACAGTGACCTTTTGGGTCAACTCTTCACTGTCCTTACAGACATTTACTACTGATTTCTGTAAAGTTGCGGATTGCGAATATTTCAAGTTATATCCTAACCCAGGGTATTGGCAGCAGGGACAACTGTATCTCTGTGTCACTTTCGGTGACAATAAATGGTGCGGCAAATGGTCTAATGTAGGATGGAACACTGGGGATGAGGATTGGGCCTATCAGCCATCTGAGGGGAAAAACAGGAAAGATAAGAATGGGAAATCCCTCCTGACCAGACTGATTTTAGGAAAGGGTGTTTGGAGTCCTACCACCTGCCAAGCTAGCACCCCACCTATATGTCTCCCTTTCTATCTACAGCTCGAGAATCCATCGGAGGACGATATGGGGCTGTATGTGTTAGGGATGTACGGAGGTACATTACATGGACAGATGGGACACCTATTGTTTAGAGATATTAAGAATAGGCCGATACAACCCACCGGGGCTCCCAAACATAATAAAGAAAAATTTGATGCCAAAATACAGGAAGTATTGCCCATTCCCAATCTAACATGGGAAGATGTGTTCCAAATTGAGACACAAACTGATGTAAGGAAAAATATGTGGTTAGAGTGGGTAAAGTATACGGTGAAGAGTTCAGGTCAGAATGTTAGTTGTATAGCTTGCGCTGCCGCCAACACCCATCTGACCACAGTCCCTCTTGTCCTCCCAGGCAATGAAACTTTATGTCTAATATCTCTGTTAAGTAATGGTAGCGTTTCCAAATGTCCAGAATTAGGCCATCTAGTGTCCGTTAAGACCAGTGTCAAACCCCCAAGAGAAGTATTCATCCACAATGGAAACTATACCTGTTTCAATGGTAAACGCAGTACTGGCGTAAAACTAGGAAGGTTTGCTCCAGGTTTTTGTATTACAAACTCCTCATTGGACTCCGACAAACTCCAGAACCACACCCTTCATATGTTAGATGTATATTGGTTGTGTGGAAACGGTATACTTCGTAACATCTTGCCCCCCCAATGGCAGGGGCAGTGTACTTTAGTAAAACTAATAATGCCTTTCAGAATACTTCCCTGGGAACCTGAGGAACAATATCTATCTAGGAGGCCTCTGTCTTTTTCACGATACAAAAGAGATATAAAGACAGATTTACAGAACGATGGGATGGTATATAGAGATGCCATAGGAGTTCCAAGGGGGGTCCCTGATGAATTCAAGGCCCTAGACCAAATTTCCGCTGGATTTATATCAATCATCCCACAAGTACAAATTAATAAAAATGTTGACTGGATTAACTATTTGTATTACAATCAGCAGAGGTTTATAAATTTTAGTAGGGATGCGTTTCAGGGTATTATTGAAGAACTAGGGCCCAACACCCGGATGACCCTCCAGAATAGGATGGCTATCGATATGATTTTAGCAGAAAAGGGTGGTGTATGTTCCATGTTTGGTGAAGAATGTTGTACTTATATCCCTGAAAATTCGGCAATTGACGGTAAAACAGTCAAGGCACTCAATCAAATTAAGGACCTAGCTTTAGAGGTAAAGAGGAATGCAGGAGTAGATACCAGTTGGGCCAATTGGATAGCAGATTGGGCGGGAGGATGGAAATCGATTCTTACCACGATCGGCCTAGTTATTTTATGTATTTTTATATTTGGTATTCTTATTCTCTGTTGCCTTATTCCTCTCTATCGCAAACTGATGCTCAAAGTTGGTGGTGTCGACATGATGATAAACACCGGAAGTGAATTGGAAATTCTGCTTAGCTCCAAAATTCACAAAGATATGCCTACCCACAGTCCTTCTAGGACTCCTCATTTTATTTGTAATTCATTGCTGTAGACTATTAAGGCTATACGGAAGGGAAGGGACTCTTGCGGTGTGTTAAGTCTCGATGGAAGGTACAGGAGTCTATTAGAGATATCCTGTGCCAGTAATCGAGTGAAGTATCCCATTCCTTTTTCCCCATCGCAAGACAGCCTTACTCCCTTAGGCAAGTCAGAAATATCTATTCAAGGGGGGATTGTGAAGGTAGAAATGTGTGTGAATATATATTTCTTCTTTTGTTATGTTATACGCCCGAACTTTGTCTCAGATATCCTGGTAAACACATGACCAGATGATTAAACCATGAACTGATGACGCAGCTATGCACGAGGGCTGCATGAGCCCGGGAGAATGTATGACTTAACCAATCAAGGAAGACAGCGTGTCCCGGAATAAAGATACATATGACTTAACCAATCAAGGAAGACAGCGTGTCCTGGAATAAAGATACATATGATTTAACCCCTCCCATGCCCCTCCCCGCTATGAGCTATATAAACTATGTTGTGTACTCAATAAAGCAGCAGTTCCTGTGTTACCCCTGGGACAACGCATGTACTGAGATTGAAGCTGAACTTTGTGTCAGAGTCTTTCTTAGTGAGCTAGCGCATGCATGACTGAATTCGGAGCAAGTGACTGAAGAGAGAGACCCTGATATAGTGAGATTCACGACCTCATTAATCTCTCTTTGGGGGTACCCCAGGGCTCTGTCCTGGGACCCCTTCTCTTCTCTCTTTACACACTCTCTCTAGGTGACCTAATCACATCTTTTGGGTTTAAATATCACCTCTATGCTGACGACACACAAATTTACCTTTCAACCCCTGACCTTACATCTGCTATATATACCAAAGTTTCTGAATGTCTCTCTGGAATATCATCCTGGATGGCCATTCGCTGACTGAAACTTAACATGGCAAATACAGAGCTCCCTATACTTCCTCCCAAAACTGGCCCTACTACCTCCTTCCAAATTACTGTTGGAAATGCGATAATTCACCTAGTAGCCCAAGCACGCTGCCTAGGGGTCACACTCGATTCCTCTCTCACATTCTCCTCTCACATTCAAAACATTTCTAAAACTTGTCGCTTTTTCCTCTGCAATATCACAAAGATACGCCCTTTCCTCTGTTACTCGTCTGCTAAAACTCTGACTCAGGCCCTCATTCTCTACCGTCTCGATTACTGCAACCTCCTGCTGTCTGGCCTCCCTGCCTCTCACCTGTCTCCCCTACAATCTATACTAAACGCTGCTACCAGAATCACTCTACTCTTTCCTAAATCTGTCTCCGCGTCTCCCCTCCTGAAATCCCTCTCCTGGCTTCCGATCAAATCCCGCATCGCACACTCAATTCTCCTCCTCACTTTTAAAGCTTTACACTCCTCTGCCCCTCCTTACATCTCAGCCCTAATTTCTCGCTATGCACCATCCTGACTCTTGCGGTCTTCTCAAGGATGTCTTCTTTCTACCCCCTTTGTATCCAAAGTCCTCTCCCGCCTTAAACCTTTCTCACTGACTGCCCCACACCTCTGGAATGCCCTTCACCTCAATACCCGACTAGCACCCTCTTTATCCACCTTTAAGACCCACCTTAAGACCCATTTGCTTAAAGAAGCGTATGAATAGCACTGGATAATCCTGGACACAAGTTACATAAAGCTTGGCCCCCTACAGACACACTTACTAGAATTCCCTCCTACTGTCTCTATACGTTCTCCTACCTACCAATTAGATTGTAAGCTCCTCGGAGCAGGTACTCCTCTTCCTTAATGTTACTCTTATGTCTGAAGCACTTATTCCCATGACCTGTTATTTATATTATTTGTTATTTATATGATTACAACATGTATTACATGAAGCGCTATGTACATTTATGGCGCTATATAAATAAAGACATACTACTACTACTACTTGCTCTATCGGCGGGATGCGGTAAGCTATTCCCCTAAGGTGTGGGTGATGGTGGGACACGTCTGGTGTGGGAATCTCGTTCCTGTTTGCTAACATGTGATTACACTCTATGAGTACTCTGTCGTCCACTGAACATATGGAATAGCCATTTGCTCTCCTCGCTGTTGTCTCAGCCAGTCCTGCGCAGGTTCTGAGTGTGTAGGGTGAGGCATTGTCTTGTGTGTTAAACAAGCTAAAGAACTCTGACTTCACTAATGATCTGTTGCTTTGATCATCGATGATTGCGTACATCCTAATAGCCCTATCAGGTTGTCCCTTTGGGTATACTGCAACAAGGCATATTTTGGAGCAGGACCTTTGGTCATATCCTTCTCCGCAAACCTCGGTGCACTGAGATGTGATGAATATTGACTTCTCTTCTTCTTCCTCCCCACCATGCTTTCCCATGGAGGAAGGGTTGTTGAGTTGGTCGAGTGTCAGCGCCCCTGGATGTAGAGATGTAACATGCTTGTCACTGTTGCACACTGCGCATTTGACAGCTTCTTTACAGTCTTTAGCTAGATGTGTAATGGAGACGCAGCACTTGAAGCAAACTCCAAACTCTCTGAGTACGTTCTTGCGTTCCTCTATGGGCTTCATTTTAAACCCATTACACTTGTTAAGTGGGTATGGCTTCTTGTGTATGGGGCATTCTCTGTTTGGGTCCCCTGTTTCTCTGCTAGAGCGGTAAAATGATTGGGACGTGTGGATGTTTTAGGAGACATGTCTGTCCTGTGGACCGAGATAGGCGTTCTGGTTCTGCCGTATCTTGTCACCGGTCCTTCATTCTTCAGTTTGCTTGCACAAGGTGCAGTTGGTGTACCTAGGATAAAGCTGGGATAATTTTTTGTTCTTGCTACTTTGCGAATAAAGCTCAAGAAGAATGAGAAGAGGGGGAAGGCGACTTGCTTCTCCCTTTTGTATTTTGAACCTTGCGAAGTCCATCTTTCTTGGAGGTTGTAAGATAGCTTCTCCAAGATGGGTTTCCCTCCGCGAGTGGAATCTAAGACGTTGAAACCTCATAGAGATTGATCGGCTCTTGAAGACTCCAATTCCTGCAGGCAGCAGATCTCTGAGCTCCCGTAACTTTGAGTAGTCTTTGGCTGTAATTCTGGGGAAGTTGTTGACTCTCTTGAAGAGTGCATCTTCGACTGCTTCGGGGCTACCATAGTACTCCTCTAGCCTTTCCCATACTAAGTCAAGACCTATTTGGGGGCGGTTTACGTTTGCTGCCCTGCGCCTCTTTGCATGCTCTGCAGATTCATTCCCCAACCATTTGGTTAGCAGGCTGAGTTCTTCCCTCGCAGAGAAGCCCAGGCTCTTGATTGCGTCCTTGAATATGGACTTCCATTTTCTGTAATTCTCAGGATGGTCATCAAAGTTGGTAAGTCCTGTTTGTACCATATCACGCTGTATCATGTACTTGCCCATGTCTGTTAGACCTAATGCATCGGTGTGTTGGTCCGTTCTGATATGGTTGCCTGGAGGTGCCTTGCGGTTGCCTCTTCCTTGGTGTGGACGTGTGATGACTAGCAATGTGTCTAGCATGTGAGTAAGTCCATGTAGCTTAACTCATCCCCTTTTTAAAACACACAAAGTCCTTCTATTTTCATCAACTTTATTGAGTGGAGTTAACAGAAATATAAAAGTTCTTGATCTGGATTGTAATAGCAAATGTCTCTTGTCAGGAGAATTATCTTGGTGAGATAGAGGTGCTCTGCTATGGAGGGAAGTGTGTCTCTGAGGGGAAGATGAAAAGGAATGCCTTTCTAAAGCCGCGCTTATGGTGCCGGCGATGGCGACAGCGACGGTGACGTCAGGCTGCGGCCGCTGGAAAATCAAATTGAGATGACTTCCAGCGATCGCGACCAAGCCGTCGCTCCGTCGCATCGCGCTTACTATAAGTGCACGCGATGGCGGCAATGCATTTGTTTTGACGCAACGTCACATCGCTGTCGCCAGCACTATAAGCGCAGCCTAAGGGAGCAGTGGAAGATGTGTCTTACTCACTGTGTCTGCTGATGGAAAGAGAGAGCACACTTTCCTGTCAGACAGGAACAAGCTAAGGGGCATAACAATATACAGATAAAGCAGGGGGAGAGGACTGAACCAATCTCAAATATGAGCATTGGAAGGTTGCCATGGCAACTGTCTAATGGCTTGTGTGACGGGTACTATTTGTAACAGTAATGTTGCAATATACACAGCTCTGGCTGCTTCAGAGCAGGGAAAAACATGCAACTTAGCTGGGGAGGGCTGGCAGCCTGAGAGCAGGAAAAATACAGAGAGATAAACAATCCTGTTCCAGGACAATATATATATATTGTGATGCCAACACCACATTGCAGTCTCTTTTGTCCCAAATGAGGCAGGAAACACTGTACTTTCTAAGCAGGGGTTTATTTACAGGGATAAATCATATGAATAGGCCCACCGTCCCTTTGAGAAAAACCAAATAATAAAATCAAATCCTATTTCCATTAGGAAAGCTAACTACACATTTCAGCAGCAACCCTTACTAGCCCGGGTGGATAGCTAAGCTCATTCCACCCCCAAACAGATATTATTGCCACGTACATAAAGTCTCTGTATACCGAAAATAAGGGTTTAGCTTATCTGTAAGTCCAACCGGCGATGTCACTGCTTCAGTACAGCTCTCTCAGCAGTGTCTCTCAGACTTCTTTTACCAGCCTCCATTAGCTGGGGAGCTCCTCTGTCTCATCCCTTCTCTGGGAAAAACTGTCTCACAGTGCCTTGCTGCTTCAATACTTTTAAGGCATTTCCTGATTAATTTGCCAGCAGGTGAACAGCCAAGCCAGAGAGGATTAAGTCTATGAGAGCTGCAAAGTCATATAACTGCCCTATTCAGCCCCTAGCGGCGATGGCACCACATATCCCTCCCCCCAGCAAAACATTATCTTGTGAGCGGCCTGTGCACTATTCCTGTGCACCCACCTCTTTGTCAGACATCGGCCGTTCCCTCTCCCCCCCCCCTTTTTTTTTTCTTCCCTTCCAATTTAGGCATTTTCTTTTTGGGGTAATTACCAGGCCATCTGGGCCTGAAGACTGGTACCTCACTATCTCCTTGTCTTGTGCCATCTGTGCGGTCTTTCTCCTCTTATGATCACGGGCACACTTCCGTCTCATTCGCGGCTGTCTCTTCACAGTGACTGCCCTCATGGCAAGGAATCCACTTTGGGTCCCCTGGGCACTGCAGTATGACTGGACTCCCACTGTGCTTCCCCATAGCACCTTGGTCTTCCCATTCTGTGCCTTGTGGAAAGTAGACTCTAGTACTGCAACGGTATTGTAGTCAATCTTCCTTGGGCGCCTCATTTGCCTAGGCAGTTCAAGCTTTGTCATCTTATTTTCCAACTGAGCGGTGTCCCCAGTTCTTATTGTACCGTTGTCTTCACGGGCATTCATTTCTGTGGGACACAGACGCTTGGGCTGGGCCAATACCTTTTTCTTCAACTTCAGCTGAGAAACCACCTGTTGGGCAGCAGTAGAGTCCAACATAGCCTCTTGCTCAGTCTTTAGGGCCTCGAGTATCTCGTCCAGGTCACGCTTTTGTTTCTCTGCCACCTGGCGGTCAGCACGCTCAGACTCCAGGTCCTTCCTCAGGTCATGAAGCTGTCCTTCTGCATTTCTTTTTTCACTTAGTGTAGCTGCCAGTTCAGCTTCTTTGGCGTTGAGTCGCGACTCCACATCTCCTAGCTGGTTCAGCGCAAGGCTTAAATCTGTTTCTTTTCCTCTATTTTTGACCTGCAACTGCCGGTGCTCCTCCCAGACTTTGTCCAGCTCCAGCTGCAGTCGGGCCCTCTCATTGGCCGTGTGGTCCAGCAGGTTGCGGGTATCGGCCATCTCGGTTTCATAGCGCAATGTCAGGCAAGCCACCTGACGGGCGGTCACCACCTCCCTCTTGGCGAGCTGTATTTGTCGCTCAGCAATCTGCATCTGCAGCTCTTCAATTTGATCCTGCAAGTCCCCTCTCAGGGCCCTCACCTCTTCACGGTGTTTGCTCTGGGCTTGCGTCAGCGCCTCCTTCATCTTTTGGAGCTCTGCAGTTTTTGTCGCTAGAACCGCCGCTGCTTCTGTTTTCCAGGCCTCTTTCTCCTTGCTGCACTGACTCATGGAGATGGAGTTGCCTCTCTGCTTCTCCAGCTCTTGCTCCAGTCTCTGGACCTTCTCGCACTCCCTCTCATATAGAGTCATCTGGCACCTAAGCTCCGCCCCCAGCGATGCTCTTGTGGCGCACAGCGTGGCCCTCAGCTCCTCATGCTGTTTTGTGGGGACATACTGGGTACTCAGCCGTTCGCCTAGCACTCGCTGCTTCTCCTTGGTTGCTTGCAGACGTGTACATAGCCTTTGCAGCTGGCTCTGCCATGGGTCCGCTGCTTGTGTGTGCTGCTCCAGAGAGACAAGTTGTACCCTCTCTGGTTCGCTCAGCTCTCTGCACACGGTGGTAGCAGCAGCCTCTGTCATCTGTTGCAAACTCTGCTTTAACCTAGCAATATTCTCATCATGGCTCCGTTTTAACTTCGGCTTTAAAGTAGCAATACTGGGCACACATTCTCTCTCATCATCACCGTCATCAAGCTGCCTGAAGGGACAGTCTTTGGTGTGTTTCCGCTTTTCACACCCAAAACATCCCGGGTGCAGTTCCTTTTGTGGGACCACGCCAGGATACTCATTCCTGAAAGGACATTGTTTTGTGTGGCCAGGCATATTCCACAGAAAACATATTGTATCCTCCATTTTCTACCTTCAGGTGTATTCTTCACCTTGAACTACTGGAGGCGCTATTTCATTTACACACAGCACTTGCTAGCTGCAAATTCACTCGCTTCAGAAAAAAAAATGGTTTTCTGCTTGAGTTCAGAACCTTTAAATCTTCTGACCTCTGAGTGCTATTGCATCTACACTTCACACATTCTCTGTGCATGCTGTAAGCACAACTGGTCCTACACATTGGGACAAACTTTGCTTGCTTTCCACTTCAGTTGGGCGGCCATTTTAAATAGTAGAAATGCAGAGAGATCTCGGCAGCTACCCGGCTCGCGTGCAACCGCATCCGCATACGTCACTTCCGGTGACGTCTCGCTTCAGGGCGGAAGTGCTCGTGCGGTATCTCCGGTTGTTCAAGCTTTGCCAGTGCTCTCTGAAAACGCAAGATCTGATGTCTCCCAGGCTCTGCCAATCGATTCAACGTGTTTCGCTGTTGCTTCTTCAGGAGTCGTATAGGCTTACTGCATACACAACCTATTTATAGCAACTATCTAATTGGATAACCAATCCTTAACTGCACAATAAACAATTTACAGTCGCACAAAATACAACATAGAGTGGTAAATAATCGTGTCTATACAGGCTAAGGGATGATCCAACCACAATTAACATGTCAATATAGTAACATAATAATAAAACAGTATACAAACTTTAATAAATCTAACAATCATATATAGCATCCTATTAACCCTACTTAAAAAGTCTAATTGGATGATCTAGCTTAGATCCCACATATTCCAACTAACATACAACCAACGCTCATAAAAATACATTATATTAAATTATATATATATATATATAAAAAGGCGATGGATGAACTATAAGGAAGAGGATAGAGAGAGGTCCTAACACTAACTGATTAAAAAATGTATTTACCTCTATATTTACCTCTATAGTTAGAGGAAGAATGATCACATTGGATCTGTCGCAACCAGCTGCATGCAAAAGAACTGCTTACTTGGAAAGTGGGGAGGGGCGAGCTTAAACCCTGGGAGGGATGAGCCACTAACCTCCAAAACAGCTGAGACCAGCTGGACAAAGTTAATAAACACACAGATACCCAGAAAGCTCTAAAAACACCCCAAAAATTACCACATTATATATTATATAAAAAACAACAATTACATAATTGTGAAAAATGCAGATAAGGAATGGGGGACATAGTGACTCTCCATAGAGAAGATTACTGTACATAGACTATGAGACAACTTGGTGCTCCAATTTCTTTTCCCAAGATGGCCCTTTAGCCTACAGATTCATATCTATCTGAATTACGACTATTGCTTGAAGATGGTAAAGTTTTGCATGTTCTTTATCGGAGTATGATTTATTTTTTTTGTTTAACAGGGCTCCAACCGTTCCAATATTTTATAATTTATTACAGGTATCACCACCGAGTAGATCTTTTATTTCTTCTATAGGGTCTTTAGGTGAACGACTTTTTAATTACATAAATTATTGTTTGCAACAGTTAGCAACTGCACTTCCGTCCTTAGACACTGGACACTTACTCTCTTTATTACACAATTTTCAATGGCACGCAAATTATATTTGGGTTACAACACCATATACAGTATTAATTGGGCACCAGCATGGTCTTAAAACTATTGTATTTTTTATTTTTTTAATAAATCCCATTTGTCTCAAGCACAAACCACTTTTATTTTAGATTCTATATATTTTCTACTTACACATAAGTCTTTTTTATTTGATTAATCTTTCTGTCTCCAGACACGTGGGACAGCAATGGGGACTTGCTTCTCCCCTTCTTATGCCAACGTCTTCATGGGGTGGTGGGGGGAGATCTTTATGTGCATCAACATGGACCTATTCAGACAGAGATTTCTTTAGAAACTCTCTTCTATGAGTGGATAATTTTCATCACAGAGCTTAAATTACGGGTATTTAAACAGGACAATTCTTGAGTCTTCAATGTAATTGTTCTAGTATCACTGGTTTTCTTTCTAGGTCACGTATCTGTGTTTTATAGAGAGGGGGTTACAGATTTATTACAAGCCTTTGAAGAAGTATCAAATGCAGGTGGTGCATTCCTATTTGAGAATAATCCCTATTAAAAACAAAAGGAGAAATAAAAATGTGAAGTGAAATAATGATACATTGGAACGCCCTATATTCATTATATACAGTAATGTAGTAAGCAAGCGGGACAGATTAAACCCATTGTTAGAAAACACTGAAATACACTTTCACTAGAACCTTCTCTTAAGAAGATTGTCTCTTTAGAGTCAACATTTCTTTGTAGAAGGACTAAAACTCGGGGAAATGTAACTCCTAGTTATTATAAATCACAAAAAGAATGGTCCAAAATGTCCTCTATAATCTGTGGGTCCTATGCCTGTGCGGACATCACAAACAAAAATATTCTTTACAGATGAACTAAGAAAATGTACAATTTGGTCATTTATAAATTACAATACTGATCATGTTATTTATCCTTTGAAATGTGGTTGTCAAAAACAGTATGTGGTGCTCACTACAAGAATACAAACAATGTGCAGTATGTGAGGCTTATTGGAAGAAGAGACTGTGACGGTAGGGCCAGTCTTCGTCATAAAGGTGAAGCCTGACTGGTTACCCCTGAAACCCATGGGTCCCTGGTAGCTAATTAGCACCATAAACCAGGGACACTGTATGTATACCAAAAACCTGTCCTAATTATGTGTTTTACCGTTTCCCCTATGCAATAAACATGGGATTTCGGGAGTGGGAGTTTGCAGGGGGATATTTGGGTCAAAGTGTGTTTAGCTTCTGTGTAGGAGTTCGGGGGACAAAGTTACCGGTAGTCCCGTAAT
Organism: Ascaphus truei; assembly: GCF_040206685.1. NCBI lineage: Eukaryota > Metazoa > Chordata > Amphibia > Anura > Ascaphidae > Ascaphus > Ascaphus truei. Next base: position 126,787,007 of record NC_134488.1, read on the forward strand.
TCTCCCCGACGTGCAGGCAGGGTCTGCGGGTACGCGAGGTGAATTACACCGGGGCTACACAGTGTCCCCTAGAATTCTAGTTTTTGACCCCAAATATACCAGACCCATTTCCCCCATATGTATAAGGTTCCCCAAGAGTTATGAGTTTAATAAAACAGTGTATTATGTTTTATACTGTATGTATTAATCTCTATACAGTCAGCCCGGGCATCTACATAGGTGCAAGGATGTCTGCATAGAGATCGTGGATCAAAGGGAAGAAGGGAAGTCCAGAGGTGTCGGAACAGTTTGGTGAGCGGAGAAGAGCGGAGTACTGGGTCCTGAGAAAAAAGAGCTTCCCGCAGGGAGGACACTTGGACTGCCAGACCTGGTGGAGCCTGCCCAGTGGGAAGCAATGGGTTGGCTGGGGGAAGCCGCTGCTCGTAGGCACGATTCCCATTGGCCAATTCATATTTCCTGCTCATCCGGCTTTTCGAGCCCACTCAACACACCCCCTCCTTTGACGTCAGCAGCCGAACGATCCCTCATTCTGATTGGCTGGCTGAGTTACTATCCGTTCTCTGATTGGTCACCAGCCCTGTCTCCATGTTAGACATAGAGCATCGAGGTCTATGTAAGGGGACTGGCCAATCAGAGAACCAGACGATTTCAGGCTTAGGTCAGTGAGGAACTGGCGGGCTTTTCAAAGTTGCTCTGTTGTGAATAGCAGAGCAACCGGCTTCGTTTTTAGCCGGAGAAGCCTGTCTAGCTGAGACCAAGTTCTGCATTTTGCGGCCAAGCTCTATTTTCCGCTTTGCTCGCGGTTAGAGGATATTAGCCTGGTATCTTCCCGGAGGAAGGTACCGTGACGTTTCTGGACCAGGAGCGGAAAGCGTAAGCCTTCTGAAGCAGGTGCCCTGCACCTAGTTCGGCTAATGTCTCCCCCAGACCCCCACTAAGTGTATATTCTCTGCATTTTGTGTAATATCTGTATGTCAGCTAGTCTCACCAGAATAAACCTCATTTTATTCCACTACCTTGTTTTGCCTAGTGAATGATCCCAGTAGGTAAAAGTGTTAAAAGTACTGGTCTCCTGTGACAGAGACCTCAACCAATGACCTCGAAGTGTTTTTTACGCATTGTCCACAGGGAGGCCGAAACAATTTTAAATTAAGATGTATCCTCCCAAATTCGTGGTAGTGAGAGGGTTAATATACGCCAAGCACCTGTAACGCATAGCTCACCACAAACGAAGCGCGACCGCGGTGCTGAGGTAGGGAATTTAGTAACGCCAACCCACAGCCACGCTGGCGCGCCTAGAATGTAGATTGGACGTGCAAGCCAGGTCAGGAGTATAGACATGAGAGTAGTAGGGGGTACTTGCCAGATCAGGATTGGAGAGTAGCGGATTGTCAGAGTGCGTAGCCAGGTTCAGAATTGGAGACTGGAGGAAGAGAAAGGTAGGTAGATATCCGGAACAGGAGTAGAGAGGTGCGGAGTCCAAGGTACGTAGCAGGGTCAGGCAGCGGCAGGATCAACAGGCAAGGCAAAACAAGGCAAGGCAGGAGATACAGGAACTGGATGTAGCAAGACACAGCGTCACACAAGACTATGCTCAGCAATGAGTGTCTGGAGCAAGAGGGTATATAAAGGGAGATCCTCCAATGGAGAGCCAGGGCAGAACCAGGAAACCGAATCCTATATGCTGCTGGTGCACACAGGTGTGCCCTATGATGCAGCCTGATCAGGAACGGAGGCGGGACCGAGAGCGCGCCGACCCGCGTGCATCACTGAGGTCAGAGGGCGGAGACCGGAGGGCACGTCAACTCCCACGCCGGTCCTGTCCGTCACCAGGATGGGGGCGGAGACTGGGGCGTGAGTCAGAGGGGAGGCTGAATGAGCACACTCGCCGCGCGCCGGAGCAGGGGAACGGAGGTGGAGCCCGCGGGCGGGCAGACAGGCCTCGCAAGATGCGCGCGCGCGCAACGGGGCCGTGAGACTGCGCATCTTGGGTGTCCGTGGTGGCAGATGTATTCAGGTGAGGAGACGGTCTCCAGCCGCCAGGATGGCGGATCCTCACAGCACCCTCTCTCTGCACCTTTAAATCAAACCTTAAAACCCACCTCTAAAATAAAGCATTTCAATAGCTCAGTCCCACCTCAGTCGCTCCTACCAAGCGCGGCGCCACAGACAATGTAAATTCTATATTAAGTGTGAAGCTTACCAAATGTTGTTAAGTGGCCCTCCAGCCAAAATAATTGCACACCCCTGGGATAGAGGGTGGTTTCTACCACCTGTAGACTTGAATCTTCTCATAATCTAATTTGACACGTTCAAATGTGTTTTGTATAATTACGATTATATTCTCTTCTAAATTGTTGATGCGAAATACAAGTTTAGAATTAAAGTCTCTGAAGCAGGGGGAGCCTGGTTCAAATCGTCGTGTCAGCACCTTGTGACCTTGGGCAATTAACTTCATCTCTCTGGGCCTGGGGCACCAAAATTAGATTGTAAACTCTACAGGGTAGGGATCCATTGTGCCTGTACAATTCTATCTACAGCTCTGCATACACTGTCAGCGCCATCTAAGCAAAGAAATGACAGCTAGTGTATGAATGGCAGGGATTTTAACAAAGGTCTCTGTTAAGGGTCAACCCTTTTCCTCCACTGCAGTGCCAGGTAATTTGAGTTTTCTCTCTGAAAGGCCGATAGCCTTTTATATATTTCCACTGTGGTATTCTTTTGATAAAATGATAGAGCCAAAGTGCAACTGCACAAAGAATAAAAACAAATTATTAGTATAACTAAAAAATACATGTAGCCCTTTTTGTGAATCCCTGCACTAAGGAGCTACTGGTGTTGTGTGTTACCTGCAGCTTCAGGAGCTCTGAGCCTCCGCTGTTGGGGAGCCTGGGGTCATACCCTCACTTATCATGGTGCAGCGCCTCCACTTACCCAGGATCCCCATAGGAGAGGATCTACCCTGAGCAAGAAAACATAACAATCGTATTGTGCAACAAGCAACCTTTTACTATTGATACTAACTAATGGAATCATGCAGAGTACACATAACATGCATAAGACCCTTATACTCTACAATCACAACATAACACACTGTGGCTCGGCCACACCTTGATAGGGATAATGTTCGTTACACAGGTGGCTCTGCCACTCTCCCAAGGAGTATGTCCTCCAACTATTATCTATATGGAATAGTTTGCTGGCACGCTAGTGCCCCCAATTAGTTAGTGGGAGGCGGGATCAGCGCCTGGTGACCGGTGTAGGTGCACTTGTGACTAATGATACCTCCCGGTCACTACGGTGACCACACCACTTCACAAAGGGTCCGTAGTGTTGCTCCAGCCTTGCGCCGACACTCCGCTATGCTGTGTGGTCTGTTCTCCAGACCAAGATGGCGTCCGCGACTCCAGCAGCTGAACCCGCACTAATGGGATACGTCCCTAACTGCTACGGCCGTCCCTACAAAAGCGGCACCCTACGATGACAGGGGTAATACTCCTGGGGACTGGGGAATGTATCTGACCTAAGCGGAAGGGTCACTGACCCTCCGCTCGCGCACACGAGGTTCCGCCACCTTCCTCCTTCACCTCTCACTCGTGTCTCCCACCGCCCACACGCTTCCTTCTCTCTCTATCCAGAGTCTCGCACCCTATTGGTCCTCAGCCTCAGCTGACTCTCCCACAGTTCAGAGTTCAGAGTGCAACCCCCAAAGTCCCTCCAGATTGGTTGCCTTTCGCGCGCTTCCCTCACGCATGCGCAGCCTGACCATTCACACAGTGACCTTACTGACAAAAGAGCAGTATGGCGCTTCCTTTATTAGTGACAGCGCGGAACCCTCATATATATGTATACACACCCTTACATTCTCCCCTCTCCAGAATCCAACGTCCCCGCTGGACTACCTAAACAACACATATGAACTTATTTACACAGCCCTCTCTTCCCTAGATTAGGTTACACATTTCGTTGAACAGTACCACCATAGATTGCATTCTATGCCGAGCCCACTGCTGAGCCTCATAATGGGGTGCCCCAAATTGATCGTATGCCATTCGCATGGGAGGCTGACTGGTTCTTTGACTTCGCCGAGCTTGATTCTCCTCGGCTTCCTCTGCCGAGTATCCAGTCTCAACTGGTGTTTCCATCTCTACCCTTGAGGGGTTTTCATCATTAGTAAAGTCTCTCTGGGGTGTGAAACATGGGCTTTGTGGATCTAAGGACTGACTCACTGGAGTCAGATTGTCAATGTTCAGGCCAAGAGGCTCTTTACCCGTGGCTCCTTCGGGAGATGCCCCCGCGGCCGGAAGGCCCCTTTGAGAGGTTCCCTCCATCGGATCCTCAGAGGTGGCAAATTTTACAGTCTCTAGGCCATCCTCTGGGTTTTCAACTTCTCCATCTATTGGCGTAGCGGGTAATTCCAACTCGTCGTTCCCTACTTGAGGTATGGGAAGCAGGTGATTCCTATGCCACACTTTTACGCGGCCTTCGGAGTCTTTGATCCGATACACGGGAAGGCCAGGCATCTGTGACTCCACCTCGTACACACCTTCCCGCCACCGGTCCGCCAATTTATGTTTCCCAGGAACACCTAAGTTGCGTAAGAGGACCGCGTCCCCGGGGTGAATTTCCTTGTGACGTACTTTGTGATCGTATCGTCTTTTATTTCCCGCATTCAATTGCGCTGCCGTTCGTTCAGCCAATTTATAGGCCTGCTGCAGACTGTCCCTTAGCCGCTGTACGTATCGGAAATGCGTTCTATTGGATACCCCATCGGTAGATATCCGCAGTCGCACATACACCGGTAATCGTGCTTCTCTTCCGAACATCAAAAAGTACGGGGTGTACCCGGTGGACTCATGCCGGGTGCAATTATAAGCATGTACCAATGTCTCCACGTGCTTACTCCACTCCGTCTTTTGTGGGCTTGTCAGAGTTCCTAACATATCTAACAAAGTGCGATTGAACCGTTCGGGCAAAGCATCCCCTTCAGGGTGGTACGGGGTGGTACGCGACTTGGCAATGTTCAGTAGTGTAAGCAATTCCTTTATCAGTGTACTCTCAAAGTCCCTGCCCTGATCAGAGTGAAGACGATTTGGTAATCCATAATGAATTAAATACTTTTCCCATAGGACTCGGGCCACCGTTACGGCCTTCTGATCTTTCGTAGGGAACGCTTGGGCGTACCTGGTGTAGTGGTCGGTGATCACGAGAACATTGCTAATGCCCCGGCTGTCGGGCTCAATACAGAGAAAATCCATACACACCAAATCCATGGGACCCGAACTTTTCAAGTGTGCCATGGGAGCCGCCCTGGTGGGCAGTGTCTTCCTTTGTAAGCAGCGATTACACCTTCGACAATGCTGCTCCACAGACTCTCTCATCCTAGGCCAGTAGAACCTATCCTGTAGTAGCCCAAATGTCTTATCAATGCCCAGATGGCCATGGTCATCGTGAAGGGCCCGAAGGACCATAGTCCTCAAGCGTTCCGGTAGAAACAGCTGACGCCGATCGGGATGGTTATGATATGGGATCACCCGATATAACAAACAATTGTCCATTTCGAACTTCCCAAACTCATTCAACAGGAGTTTCACCAAGTTTTTGGGGGCTTGCTTCAGTATAGAAGGATTATCTTGTTGTACCGCTTGACGGGCCAGCTCCACTATGGGGTCTTGAGTTTGGTAATGCACTAGATCCCTCCACGAGATGATATTATCTTCCGTGATATTCATCCCTTCTCGACCTTGATAGGCCCGGGGAATGGCTCGCGAGTGGCATCCCAAAGAGTCAGCAACCCGTAATTCCGAGAATGCTACCTGATTATCAACTACCGCAGCCACGGAGCAGAGAGCACGGATCCCGGGACCCGGTATTTCTTCCCATACTTCCTCATCAGGGGTAGATTGAAGGCCAGGTTGACGAGACAGGGCGTCGGCACCTATGTTGGTGGGTCCTGGTTTGTATTTAAGGTTGAAACTGTAGTTGGCCAGGGCAGCTAACCAACGGTGTCCCGTGGCGTCCAATTTGGCGGACGTATTTATATATGTCATGGGGTTATTGTCCATGCGTACTTCGAACTGTACCCCATACAGGTAGTCGTGCAGTTTGTCCACCACTGCCCATTTTAGGGCCAAGAATTCCAGTTTATGGACCGGATAGTTCTGCTCACTAGGTGTCAAGCTTCGGCTCGCATAGGCACTGGACGTAGCCCCGTCTCATACTTCTGATGCAATACAGCTCCCAGCCCGCTAAGGCTAGCATCTACATGTAGGACATATTCCCGTTCTGGATCCGCATAGGCCAAGACCGGGGCTTGAGTGAGGCTAGTCTTTAAGTTCAGGAAGGCCTGTTCACATTCTGGGGTCCATTTCTCCCCAAAGGGTGTTTGCGCCATGACCCCCTTTCTCTCGGTTTTTCCTGGATATACCTTTAGAAGATCGTTCAACAGCTTGGCTTTGCTGGAGTAGCCTTCCACGAACCGCCGGTAATAGCCACAAAATCCCAAGAACGACCGCAACTCTTGGATATTATGAGGCCTAGGCCAGTTCACCACAGCCTCTATCTTCCCTGGATCGGTGGACACCCCTTCGGCCGATACGATGTGGCCCACATACGTCACTGAGGACCGACAGAATTTACATTTGTCCAGAGACAGTTTGAGGCCCTCCTCCTGAAGTCTATCCAGTACCTTCATTAGTCTCTCGGAGTGTTCTTCTAGAGTTCGCCCGAACACTATAATGTCATCCAGGTACACTAAGCATTCTTGCGGGTTCAGGTCTCCGAGAGTCTTTTCCATTAATCGCTGGAACGTGGCGGGTGCCCCACAGATCCCTTGCGGCATGCGGGTGAACTGATAAAACCCTAATGGGCAGATGAAGGCCGTCTTTTCTTGGTCTTCCAGTTCGAGTACACTGAACCATGTACTTCCCGTCAGAGCGTTCAGTAGATCCTCGATTCGGAGCAGCGTGTACTGGTCGGGAATGGTGCGGGTATTTAGGGTTCTGTAGTCCACGCATAGACGTACGGTCCCGTTCTTTTTGCGGACTACCACGATGGGTGATGCGTAAGGACTTCGGGATCCTTGCACGATCCCAGCCCTCTCCATTTCGGCGAGTAACCTCCTCACTTCATCTACGTCCCGTGGTGCGAGCCGTCGGGAACGTTCCCGGAAGGGAGTAGCATCGCTCATTCGGATGGTGTGACGGGCACTGCGGCTGTACCCCACATCCATATCACTGGTGGAGAACACATGTCGGCGCTTTTGTAACTCGATCCGCAGCCTTTCCCTCCATTCCTCTGAGAGCGGAGAATCTCCAAAGTCGAATTCTAGCCGGGATCCGGAGGTAGGACCATAGTTACGGGGACGCCCCGTTACGCCCTTCTCTTCGGGGGTCACGGGGTATATTCTGCCCAGCGGCTGGCGCCGATCAATGCTCATGGGTTATGGGGAGATGTTTCGCACGTATACCCAGGTGCGCTCCGGAATTTTTCCAGGCCACTTCTTGACGGAGGCCAGCACCTCGTAGCCCAGCCGGTGCTCATCCTGGGCCACACTTTCTAGGGAGAAGAGCTGATCCTCCGGGCGTCGGTCCGGGTAGTGACATGCGGCGACCATCATTCTTCCTTCCCCCGGGGGAATTTGAGTCAGTCCCCATTCTTGGCTATAGAGCATCCCATGCTCCTCTTCAGTCGCAATTTTGCCGCAGACCTCTTGGAGAGCGGGGCAGGCGGCTAGGGCCAGCAGCGGGGCTTCTCCCGCTTCTTGCAAATACATGCGGAACACCGCGCGCACAATGTCAGCGTTAGTCCCCAAGATGATTGGAGCGCTGGGGTGATCCTGAGGTTCCGGGCACACTAAGGCCTCCACTTCCATGGGATGATGTTTACCAGTGTTCAGTTGGGGAATGTCTAACTGCACCTTTACTACGCCGTCTATGGGGTAATCCTCATGACTCAATCCCCTCAGTCGCAAGGCATCCGCAGAGAGCAACGGTAATCGATGTAGGTGTTGGTCGTAGAAGGGCCGGTATACAATGGTCACCTGAGATCCCGTGTCCAGCAATGCGGCGGCGTAGATGCCCTCGATAACTACCCGAATAATGGCGGCAGGGGCCGATTCGGCTGCTTGGGGAGGGCGGCGACGCCTCTCCATCCTCCAGGGTCTTGCACGGCATCGACTGCGCGGGCCGGGACGCCGTTTTCCGTAAGGTGGGGCAACGGGCACGCCGATGTCCCATCTTTCCACACGCGTAGCACTGAATTTGGCTGAGGTAATTCTCGCTTCTCCCGGTTGGTGAATTCCGCCCGGTCGGGAGACGAGGCCTGGGCGTCACTGGTGCGCTGGCATCCTCGGGGTCGGGATCCCCAGGTTCGGGCACGTCGGCCTTGGGTTCCACTTTCTTGACTTCCTTACTTCCGGGCGGGGGCTTTTTCCCAGGGGCCAGGACACGTCCTAACAACACCGTCTCGTGCGCTTGGACCCGATCCATTAGGTCGTGAAACGATAAGGCTTGCCCGGGCGTTAGGGGTAGGAGCCCCCTCAACAGCTGAGTGGTGCGCAGTCCATTGGCTTCTATCCTTGGCAACACGCCCTTCCTCACCAGATTCCATAAGTCCAGGTGTAGTCGCCTGAGGAAGTCGGATACCATTTCCCCTTCCTTCTGGGCTAACGCATGAAATTTGGCCATCAACGCATAAGTATCCACCGGAGCTCCATACGCCTTCGTCAGGCAGTAGATGAGGTCTGCTGCATCAGCCTCCGGATTGTCATCTCGGTAATAGTGCACCATGTGGGACGCGGGGGGCTGTAAGCACTCAACGATGCTCTGTCTTCGGACCGCGTCCGTGCAGGTCCATTCAGGCAGTACCTGTTCTGTATGATCCAACCAGTCCTCTATCCCTACTTCCCCTTGGGGCGTGGGTTTCTCACCGGAGAAGGCCTTTAACTTCCTATACTGGAGCGACTGGGTGGTGTTGTGGAGAGCGGCTGCTATTGCGGGAATAGAGGTGTCTCCCGGTAAGCTATCCCCGACTGCAGGGTAAGTGTCCAGTCTTGATAGGCTAAGTCGGTTGAGACCAGACCGCAGGCCGGGCGGGGTGGACGAGGAGCCTAGGCTCAGGGCTGCCGGCCAGCGAGGTTGCAGGCCACGGTCAGGGGAGTGGTCTGGGCCCCCAGTCGCGGCACCTACTGTGGGTGTATACTCTCTCTATGGGGTGGAAGTGGCCAGGGGCGCAGGGGTGTCCACCTGGAATATGGGGCAGCGTACCCCCGGGGCCTCGGGCAGCAGCAGTATACGGGGCAAAGCCTCAGGGCATATATCTTGTTCAGTGGCATACAAGACCCGGCGCCAGGCCTGGTCGCGGTCATAGAAATGGTCTTGTACTTGGGCATTGTCCAGGAGCGGGAGCTTTCGGACCTGCTCGGTCACAGTACCTAACGAGATCGTGGCGGGGACATGGCCCAGCGCGAAAGCACGATTTAAGGGAATCCCGCGCCGCTGGGCCCACTTGCGCACCTCGAGCGCCGAGGGCACCGACATGATGTGGGTTGGTTGCACAATAGAGAAAAAAATGTGGGGGCACCCCAGGTCTAAGAATCTCAGCAGCGCCTCCAAATGTAGCCCTTTTTGTGAATCCCTGCACTAAGGAGCTACTGGTGTTGTGTGTTACCTGCGGCTTCAGGAGCTCTAAGCCTCCGCTGTTGGGGAGCCTGGGGTCATACCCTCACTTATCATGGTGCAGCGCCTCCACTTACCCAGGATCCCCATAGGAGAGGATCTACCCTGAGCAAGAAAACATAACAATCGTATTGTGCAACAAGCTACCTTTTACTATTGATACTAACTAATGGAATCATGCAGAGTACACATAACATGCATAAGACCCTTATATTCTACAATCACAACATAACACACTGTGGCTCGGCCATACCTTGATAGGGATAATGTTCGTTACACAGGTGGCTCTGCCACTCTCCCAAGGAGTATGTCCTCCAACTATTATCTATATGGAATAGTTTGCTGGCACGCTAGTGCCCCCAATTAGTTAGTGGGAGGCGGGATCAGCGCCTGGTGACCGGTGTAGATGCACTTGTGACTAATGATACCTCCCGGTCACTACGGTGACCACACCACTTCACAAAGGGTCCGTAGTGTTGCTCCAGCCTTGCGCCGACACTCCGCTATGCTGTGTGGTCTGTTCTCCAGACCAAGATGGCGTCCGCGACTCCAGCAGCTGAACCCGCACTAATGGGATACGTCCCTAACTGCTACGGCCGTCCCTACAAAAGCGGCACCCTACGATGACAGGGGTAATACTCCTGGGGACTGGGGAATGTATCTGACCTAAGCGGAAGGGTCACTGACCCTCCGCTCGCGCACACGAGGTTCCGCCACCTTCCTCCTTCACCTCTCACTCGTGTCTCCCACCGCCCACACGCTTCCTTCTCTCTCTATCCAGAGTCTCGCACCCTATTGGTCCTCAGCCTCAGCTGACTCTCCCACAGTTCAGAGTTCAGAGTGCAACCCCCAAAGTCCTTCCAGATTGGTTGCCTTTCGCGCGCTTCCCTCACGCATGCGCAGCCTGACCATTCACACAGTGACCTTACTGACAAAAGAGCAGTATGGCGCTTCCTTTATGAGTGACAGCGCGGAACCCTCATATATATGTATACACACCCTTACATACATAACAAACTTTACAAAATAATAATGTGTGTGTATATGTTAGGTACTCCACTGAATTCCAAGGGGTATCAAAAGACCAAGGCAATGACCAAATATAAAATGGAAGGATGAAATCAGAATATTTCTTGGAAAGGCTTCAACAACAGTGTGCCTGGAAGATCATTGGGGAGATCTTCAACTAACAGCAGATTGCAAAGGGATGAAGTTAATGGTGTGTGTGTGTTGTGTATACGTATATACGGTAGATATTATTTTTTGAGCAAGCACAATTAATTCCTTCTATAAATGGTTAAAGTTTATAACTCGGCCCTCATGTTTTTTTATGAATGTGAATCCCTTCCTCTGAATTTCCACTTGGTATGTGGGATTTTTTTTAAATCCCAATCTCAAAATGTAATCCTAATTATTTTGTCTAATCCTACTCCCATTGTCCAACCCCAATCCCATTGTCTAATCCTACAGCCATTGTCAAACCCCAATCCCATTGTCTAATCCTACACCCATTGTCCAACCCCAATCCCATTGTCTAATCCTACACCCATTGTCCAACCCCAAGATCATTGTCTAATCCTACTCCCATTGTCCCGTCTCAATCCCATAGTCTAATCCTACTCCTATTGTCCAACCCCAATCCCATTGTCTAGCCCCAATCCCATTGTCTAATCCTACACCCATTGTCCACTCTCAATCCCATTGCCTAACCCCAATCCCATTGTTTAATTCTACTCCCATTGTCCAACCCCAATCCCATTGTCTAATCCTATACCCACTGTCCAACCCCAATCTCATTGTCTAATCCTACACCCATTGTCCAACACCAATCCCATTGTCTAATCCTACACCCATTGTCCAACCCCAATCCCATTGTCTAATCCTACACCCATTGTCCAACCCCAAGACCATTGTCTAATCCTACTCCCATTGCCCCCTCTCAATCCCATAGTCTAATCCTACTCCCATTGTCCAACCCAATCCCATTGTCTAACCCCAATCCCATTGTCTAATCCTACACCTAGTCCAACCCCAATCCCATTGTCTAATCCTACTCCCATTGTCCAACCCCAATCCCATTGTCTAATCCTAAAACCATTGTCCAACCCCAATCCCATTGTCTAATCCTACACCCATTGTCCACTCTCAATCCCACTGTCTAATCCTACACCCATTGTCCAACCCCAATCCCATTGTCTTAATCCTATTCCCATTGTCCAACCCCAATCTGATTGTCCAATCCTACACCCATTGTCAAACCTCAATCCCATTGTCTAATTCTACTCCCATTGTCCAACCCCAATCCCATTGTCTAATCCCAATCCCATTGTCTAATCCTACACCCATTGTCCACTCTCAATCCCATCGTCTAACCCTACACCCGTTGTCCAACCTCAATCCCATTGTCTAATCCTACACCTATTGTCCAACCACAATTCCATTATCATGCTCTTTTTGCCCATGGTGCAACCCAACTGACTCCAACAACAGAGCGTGTACCCATATTAAACGGGCGGGGCTAACTGATAAAAGGCGTGGTGTTCGCGTGATGGGCGGGGCGCTAACAATGACGCAGGAACTAATCCCCCAGCGGAGGCAGCAGATCGCAGGCCGCTCAGCGGGACTCGGCCTCGCTCTGCGCATGCGCAGTCACGTGATTTCTCTTCAGCGGCCGTTGCGTCGGTTTGTTTTCGCAGCCATTTTGTGTTGCATTACTGGGAGAAAAAAAACCCAGTGCCGGAGCCCTACTGAGCGGCGGAGGTGCCGAGCTGTCACCGCCCCGCGGGTCACCGTGCCGAGCCCTCTCCCCCTGCTCACCCGGTACGGCTCAGGACGAGTCAGCGAGGCCCGATCCCGGGGAGAGGGGAAGCCAGAGCTCGGCGGCTCCGCACCGCCTCGGCCTCCTCCGCAGAGCTCCGGGCAGGGGGGGGGGGGGGTTGTGCATGATGTGTGTCCGCCCGAGGAGAAGTGACCGCTGAGGTAAGCGCGGGGAGGCAGGGCGCCGGGGGGAGGCAGGGCGCCGGGGGGAGGCAGGGTCTATCCCGCTGTCAGGTGATGCCGGGCGCCGGGGTGTGAGGCGGGAGGCAGGGTGCCGGGGACCGGAGGGGGGTGGTGGGGAGGCAGGGTCTGTCCTGCGGCCTGCGCGCTGTCCGGAGATGCCAGGGACCCGGGCGCAGGGGGGGAGAGGCAGGGTCTGGCCTGCGCGCTGTCAGGCAGGAGATGCCGGGGACCCGGGCGCGGCCTGTGGGAGGAGGAGGGCTGCATTATCACACCCGCTGCGGGCAGCATGTCCTCCTCATCGCACAGGCCAGGGAGACCGGGTCAGGACCAGGGCAATGGGTTCATGCTGTCCGGAACCAGTGAGGCGCACCTATTGCAGATCTTCTACCGTGACCCCAAATTTCTCAATGGAGGGAGGTTTCCGGGGGGGGGGGTGATACTTAACTTGCTCCTACACATTAACGTAGTTGTGAGTTCCGCATTTACATGTGGGGAGTAAAATGCCAGGGATCTTATATTCCGGCCATTAGAGAGATCTTATACTCCGGCCATTAGAGACCTCAATAAGTGGGACATCGGTCATTTCACTTGGCAGTGCACACAGGCAAATATATGCCCAGCAATGTTAGTTATCACTAAGGTGACAGTGCACGCAAAGTGCTGGGAAATATGTCCTTTCTCCGGTGCAGGGGGTTGTGCTTGCACATTGGGATCTGGATTTGATCATTTCATCTGGTGCAGTTTTCATTCGTTGCACTTGCTGGGAGCTGTCCACATCTGCAGAGAGAGAGAGAGAGAGCTGCCTCACAGGCCGAGATCAACCACAAGCAGCAGGCATAGCACACACCATGCACTGTTTTATTGAAGTGAAACATTGGCTTTTTAATTAAAACACTACCGTGATGCCAAATGTTTCTTATACTCTTCAGCAGCCTGTGGTGCTTTGCTTCGCACAATGCTTTCTTCAGTATTTATAGCACTTTTTTTGTGCCCATGATATTGACTTCAGTGTCAAAGATTTGTAGTATGTTGGTTTTTGGATCTGCTTTGGTTTGGTACTTTTTTCTTTAAAAAGCTAGACTGTATGTCGGGTGCATGTTATAATGTGAGCGCAGCGAAGAATGCTAATATTGATACATTGGCCTATCCTTCCCAACCATGGCCCTCATCTCCTAAAAAGCAGCAGTACATTAGCTGTGTGTGAAACCCGTAGCATGGATTTGAGAATAATAATCCTATTTGAAGTAAAAAGTAACATGGCACACTGTTTGTGGAAATAAGCCATTTAAGTTAGTGCTTGGCCTGCATTATTGTAGTGAAGACATTTTTGCTAGTGGGTGTTGCCTAACCCCACAAGTGTAGGTTCTTATTTTGTCCATGTATTAAGGGCAGGTGTTTTAGATCTGGCTAGGTTTTTCAGTGTCTCATTATAGAATAAAGCTTTAATGCAAATATGTTGGAAGCTGTAGTAAGTCTCAGATAAAGTTAATGGCTTGTTCTTTTGATTGCTATTATTGAGCATCTCTGCTACTTAAACTAAATATAATACAAGTTTAAGATTCATTGTTTAATGGAACTCTGCCTCTGAGCATAAGTATGTACTAATATCAGATTATCAAAATGAAGGTCATTAGTAAAAACAAATTGGTAACTGCAGTTGTCAGTACACTGTTATAAAAATATGTATTTATGGAGTATATGATGGTCAGCCATTGCATGGATGTGTTTTCACAAGTTCACACTGAACTGAAGCAAGGATAGTGGGAGCTAGAAAATATTTAATCATTTAATAGTCCACCAATGTATATTACAACTGTACTTAAGTATGTTGTCTCTAAATTTTCTGTAACTTTGGGTTTTTCTCGAGTGGATGTCAGTATTGTATATTTTGAAGTGAGAACTCCATTATATCCCATGCTCCTTTTTAAATTGAAATACCACCTATGAGCAAAACACACAGATGACATTGATATGTTTATCAATTCGTTCTACACATGACACATAGAACTGACATTTTTACTTTACTGGTGGTTGCATTTTTTGTTAAAGAACTTTAATTACATTGGGAAGTCCAAGTGGGATTACCCCTTAAATAAAAACATGGAACCTTCCAGTTGAGCAAATACATATTTTGTATTAATTTTGACTGTATCTACAAATCAAATGAATACATGCCAGGTAGTATAGGTGTTCTTGTATTGGTGGATTTTTCAAAACTTCTATTGCATGAATAGGAGGAGCTGTCCACTTGTGGAGTACAAAATAACACCACATTTCTCCCAAATCCCAGAGTTCTGGCATGTTGGACACAGAAATCCTTTTAATTATTGTCTTTTCTCCCTGTTGCAAGTGATTCTTATCCTAAACTGGACAGGCCATTTTTCCTAATGTATATTTTGTCAGTTTGGATAGGTTTTAATGCTTTTGTTGGTCATATTTTGAAAAGGACATCTTATAAATAAATAAATCTTAATTGCTGACTTGCTGTTCCCCACCACTTCAGAGTTATTGAAGGCTGAGGGGCCTTTTTAAAGAAATCTTATTTGTGCAGAGACGTCTGCATACTTGCCTCATATGAATGTTATACATTTTTAACATTACATTTCATTGTACCTTTTGAGCTTAGTTAAATTATGATTCCTATACATTCAGCAGAGCTACAAGTTGCACGGTATATTAATCTATTTACACAATCATGTTTTATATCGTCAGATAGCTGTCACGGAATATTCTATGCATGGTTCTAATGACTTGGTCTTTTTAGGATTTATATACTTTAGGCAACTACGGGGTAATGGGCATAGATATGATACTCATTCTTACTACAAGTGCAAACATGGAGTCAATATTTATATTTATATGCTGGTTTTATACATACAATATTTAATGCATTCCTTGATGTGGTATTCTTAGCGTGGGACTTTAACATTAGTTTTAGTGTCAACAACTTGATCTTTTAGGTTGTAACTTTATACATTTGCTCAATGTACTCTACCTTAAATGCTTAATCCAATGTTTTTAAAGATCCACCATTTTGCTCATTTACTCCTTTTATAATACAAAAATCAACTAATTTAATTGGAACATCTTCACACATTTGTTCAACCCATACAAACCAGAAGAGGGTTTGAAGCATGCAGGACACGGATTCTTCACGGGCTGAACAATATCTCATACTTTCCTCTTGTTTCTGCATAAAATATTAGTTGCACTTAACACCCAGTATCTGATACTTATTAATAAACAGATGGCTGGAGCAATGAGTTACAGCTACTTTTTTTTACATACACAGTTAAAATGGTCTCTCACTTTTTTTGTTTCTACAGAGTAAACATTTTAATGAATAGTTCTGCTGAGTTTTATCCTTTTAGCACAATGATTGTCAGCTGCTTTGCAATATGTTTAAAGCACTTTGGCTGATACTTGTATGGTAACTATTCCTGTGGGATCAGGCTCCTTCGCTTTTTTTTAATTTTATATATAGAGATATAGATATGGGGGGGGGGGAGTAAAGTGCAATGTTTTGTAATACATTGCAGCGTGTAAATTTGACATCCATTCCTCCATTCCCTCCCAACATTGTACTGCTATACTATGCTGAACACATGCATCCTATGTGTGGATGTGGACCCAAACATTACTATACATGGGTCAAGTTAACCTGGTGACATCACCTTCTATAAATGGCAAGAGATGTGCACAGGAATGTTTTATTTGGGGACAACATAACTATTTGCTCAAGTAACCCATAACCAGAACTGCATTGCTTAAGAGTTCTTTCATTTTGTGATGCAAGCCTTCTGTGTAGTGGGCCCACTGGCAGTTGAAGAAGTTTAAAACATTTTTCTTCCGAATATGTAATAAAATGTTACATTTGTCTGCATCTTATACATTACTGTAATTTCATGATCACACTGAGGCAATCAAGATATATAATAACATTTAAACTTTATTAAAGAAAACGTTATATACATGATGATAGAAAATGTGGAATGAGTACTGTGCCATTACACCGCCTCCTGCTGTAACATGAAATCACAAGCATTGCTCTGGAACCCTGTGAAGAAGCATTGGTGCAGGGCGGCTAACTCCAGTCCTCAAGGGCTACCACCAGGTCAGGCTTTCAGGATGGTCCAGTCAGGCTTTCTCTGCTGCAGCACAGCTGGCTGTGACTGAGCCACCTGTGCTGAAGCAGGGATATCCTGAAAGCCTGACCTGGTGCTAGCCCTCTAGGACTGGAGTTAGCTGCCCCTGCATTAGAGTATATAAAATACCACGATTTGTAAATTGATTTTAATGATACCTGTACCTACACATGTACAAAGTTTTTCATGTTTGAGGTCAAGCTGTCATGTAGTTTATAAAACATTTCCTTGGTTTTGTGTATTTAGAAAATAACAATTTTTATTTTTGATAAAATTACCCATCTGAAGTTACTTTATACCAGTTGTATTGTTTGCAGTTTTGAAAGGTGGCTTGTATCTTCTTTGTGAACTGTTGAGCTAAGTTCTTAGTGCTTTGTTTTTGTATCTGTTTCACCTATCTATTCTTACATTATCGGATGCAAGTGGTTAAACGACAGGGTATCATTGAAATACGCCTCTGCAGTCACACAACTAAATATCTTGCGTGTAAAATGGGCCTGAAAATGTCGAGCAGTTTTTGTGACCGCAGTGCATTTTTGTTCCCTCTACTCAACCAAGAGCCTCCTCGCACTGCAGTGTTTGGAGTTACCTCTTACAGTGAAGCACACCTGTGTGATCTGTTATCTACCCTCTGCTGCCATCTCTGCCCATCTTGTATAGTATCTGTATAAATAGGTCAGTGAGAAGCAGGCGTACAAGAAATATCACAATTATATCGGTTTCGCCAATGTGTTCATTGGGATGCTCACATAACTGATATGATGAATGAAAGCACATTTTCATTCAACAGAAAATAGATGTTTTAAAATGGGGCAGTTTACCTAATGATCTTTACCTTTCTTGTTATACCCTTCATTAAATGCTAACCAATATGGAACTCAGAAGATTTTAGTAAGTGGGCTCATCTTTTAGTTCTCAGTAGCAGTTACTCTTGTCTGGATACTAAAATGTCCCTGACTTCGCCACATTGCAACAGCCAACAGTAAATGTCCAGACAAGATGTTGTATAGTCGCATCTAAGCTCTGTGAGAAATAATTGCAAAATCAAGTGTTTATATTTCACTAACATTCCCCCGCAAACTACAATGGTTATTAAACACCTTTGCATAAAACAGTGTCGTACACTAATACAGGGGGTAAAGAAGTTCCTTCTCGCAGGATCTTATACTTTAGCGTGAACAAGATAAGTGTGACCACAGGCTCTTTTGGTGGGGGGAGAATCGCTTAAGGAAGATTTGTTTCTCCAGTCAGAAGGCCTTTAAAACCTGTATCGAGCAGAGAACTTTATGGGTTACCTTAGGGAGATGATTCCCATGAAACATTGTATTTTGCTCTCATTTAACTGTTGAGATATTTAACACGTCTTGGTAAAACACGAGTGGCCAATTGCAGTCTTTGAGCCACCTGTGCTGAAGCAGGGATAGCCTGAAAACCGGACCTATTGGTAGCTCTGGACTGGAGTTGCCCACCCTGTATATTTATGACGCACACTTTGCGCATGTTGTTTTTGAGTGCGTGGCTACATTTTCTGACTTATAATTTATAAACAAGGCTGATTTCTTTATCAGTAACCGTAGCATTTTCATTCCTTCCATCCAGGGAAATAAAAAGTCACCTTTTTACTTTCCCAGAACGCATTGATTCCAACCTCTAACCTTAAAGCAAAACTGTATTTTTATTCTTGCAATGATATATACCAGATAATAAGATTAGAGTTAAATGGTGGGAAACGGTTATCTCCCGAAATTGTTAATGTAAAATGTGTTGGCATATTATATTAAAAGGGTCTCAAATAGGTGTTAAAAAATGTCCTTATGTTTGATTGGATGAATACGGCTGCAGCATTATTTTGCACTAGATGGGTGAAAATTGTAACTGAAATTGTCTACATCTTCTGTTGACAATGTTTGCCTGAAAGCACATGTGGCACTTTGCAAGGTTGTGTTGAAATGAAAAGCACTTGCCCAAGTTACATCTTTTACAAGGAAATGCTAATGCTGTGCAGCTTGTGTGCATAGAACAGAGGAAAAATTGGTGCAGTGATTACAATGTCACATCATTGAGGGGAGAGTTGATAACTTCCTATTTTATGAAAAGGGCTTATCTTTTATAATCATGATGACATTGTTAATATTGCTGTAAAATATCCAACTGTTGGCCACTTACACAGTATTATGGTTTATTAACATTACAGAATTTAATGTACTTATTAAGGTACAATTCAATGTTTGACGGGTGCTTTTTAATAGATGTAGTTGCAGCACATCTTGCAGCAAGTTACATTCCACGTGCTCAACCAGGTTTGAGACTGGAAGGAAAGGGACATTTGATCTGAAAGCACTTTCAACATGTCTGTTAAATTGGCAAAGTGCCAGTGGAAAATGTTGGCTGCTGTGCAGTAAATGTGATTGGTTTGGATATTGGTTACAGATTGGGATTTGGTAACTGCAGTGCGTTATTTATATCTGCATGTTCCTGGAAGGAGCAGTGGCTTTGAAAAGGGGTATTTTTGGAGCGCCTCAACTGCTCCGGTTTCTCTCTTTGTTTGGGCATAATCATTCACTGCATCATATATAACCTAGCAACATGCATCACCGCTGAGGGGCTCCCGGGATTGGCTGGGAAAAGCATTTCTGTTAGCCAATAGGGAGCCTGTTGCCATAGCAGAGGAAATGTTAGAGGTGAGCCTGCAGAGGCATGCACGGGAACATTTCGCCCTTATGCTTAGTGCTGAGGGAATCTCTGCTACTTACAAAAGACTGATTGATAACACTCTTAAAGCAGCAGTTTATGTTCCGAGGGAGAAGAATTTGCCCCCCTCAGAAAAGAAACGTGGTGCAGAGTACAGAGATAAGGAGCATAGCTGTAGGATTGTAAACTTCTCTTCCCCCCCCCCATCAAATCTAATTATAGAACAGAGCTTTTTTCAGACTTCACTTCATGAGGGCTGCCATCTTTTTCTGATATGTAGCCCTCACTAGTAGATTTCTCTGGTTAATGGGAGAAGTGAGGCTAGTTGGGAAGGAAGGGAATAATGCAGTAGAAGTTCTTGAAGAAATGTTGGCTATCCTGTAATTAGACATACGTTTTGAAGGGATGTGGTATGGGTGCAAATAAAGAGCAATACAGATGTCGTGCTGAGTTTTTGTATAAAAATGGACAACCCAGTCAGTGCTGGCAAATACATCTGATACTATTTGTGCACATGCTGTCAACGTCACTGCGGAGACGTCTTGTCGCATGCCTCTCTCATGCATTACAGACCCTCAGGGTTGATGAAGCTGTTAGAGTCCATGCATGTTTTCATATGTTAGAGAGGGGCATTGTCAAAGGGGATTTCTGATTAGAACAGAGCCACTACACACCCTGATCTGTGTTGCTACAGAATTGGGAGATGTACCATATGACAGAACTCTAATGTGATTTATTACAAGAGTATTCAAGAAGTAGAATTGTGGTTTCGAGCCTGTGTTCTAAGGTTCCATACAACTTGACTTGGGGTTCCAAAAAAGTTGGAAACTTTATTTTCAAACGTATTTTAGGTTTAAAAAATGTCCAGTGAGATTCATTCTAAATTATAAGTGAAATATTCAGAGTATTCATTGATGCAAAGCAAGGTAAATTAAACTTGCCAGTTATGGCTCAAAGGTAAACATGTACTTGGATCAATATGCCGTTTTATCTTCCGCATATAAAAAGATATCTAGGTTTCTTAGCTGTATCTGTCAATGATGGTACATTTTGGTGCCCTTAGTGTAAAGAAACCTTTCCTTTGCTGCTGGTGAAATCTCTTATCCTATAATCCTCACGTGAAGACCCCTTGTTAAATGTAGTCTTGAGTGGGGAATTTCGCTTGTAAGTTCCTTTTTATTGAGCGTGGAGACATTAGTAAATATTTATTTTGGCTCATAGAAACATCTTTCACACAGAAAATCCTCATTTTAAAAATCTTTCCGTATAAGACAAAAAAATTACCAAATTGATAGAAGGGATTATTTCTTTTCGTAGTTCTTTGATGTTTAGTAAGGTGCCCAAAACTTTACTCCATATTCATGGGCCAGTCTTGTTTGAGATTTATACATGGGCAAAATGTTGCCATGATTCTTTCCATCGCCACCCTGACTTTGCTGCTGCAGGATTCTGAGCATGATAGCCCAGCTATTTACAATCACGCCTAACTCTTTAACCACAAAAGATTGATCTGACGTTTGTTGCATTTATTTTGTAAGTAAAATGTTTAATACACCTGCTACTATCCAAACGTAGTGTGCACCTTCAACAAGAACTACAAATCAAGTGATCTCTCTACTGCATGGCACTGGAAAAGAAACATTGAGGCATATTCAAACACCAAAGGGGTAATACTAAACATGAAAGAATAGAACTGGATTTTATTGTTCTATAAACTTCTTCCTGACGCGTGGTCCCACTTATTTAACATTCAGCTTTGGTGTAGGCAAAAAGCCTTTGAAGTTTTTTTTTTTTTTTTTAAAGAAATTAAGAAAACTAAAAGGTTCCTAAATCAGAGTTGCTTTCTTTTAAGTGTTTTTATCTTGTCGATATATACATTTTTAAACAGGAGTGACGTGTATATAAGTAGCAAGTGTATTACCTTTCATTATGCACCCATTATAATCAAAGTACTTCAAAAGTACAAAGTGTTGGCAGGTTGCACATGTTTATAGAGGGGAACATTCAGAGGGGTTTATTAAAGATGGCCTCAACCATGTGTATAGCATTGTGGGTATACGCCTCTGTGTTTATTTTATTTCGCTCCTTTTTTTTTCCATCTCTATGCTTTGGCTAGTTGAACATGTAAATGAAGAGATTTCTTACTTGATAAAAATATGTATCTTTTTGAGCCAACTGCATTAACATCTTAAGTTTATTCCAAATCCTAAAATATTAATTTTGTTTTATTGCAGTTTTCAACATTTTAAGAACTGCACAATCCTTTTATTACTTGTTTTTTTTTACTTTTTTTTTTTATAGATCAGGCCCGTAGTTGTGTTTTTTTTTTTTTTTGCTTGCCTTACCTGAACCAGGGGGTAACTTGGCATTGATCAGTGGACCCCAAACCTCTGGGGCCACACCTGGTTTCGTAGGTTTTTTTTTTTTAAAAAAAGCCAGTTTTGAAAGAAACTACACTGGGTCACGAATAAGAAGTTGCAGCATCTCTCGCAGCATCTCTCGCAGCCGTACCTTTCTATTGGCCACTGGAGAGAGCTGGATCCTGTGGCGATTGTCCATCTTTGAGAATTGGCCCCAAGTGGGACTGCTGCTTTAAGAAATTAGTAGAGCCGCTACATTAAGAGATTATATTTAGGAATACTTTTTTGGAAAAACAAAATTGTTAGTAATAACCATCTTTCTTGGATCCATAACCTTATTAGTGTGAGGAAGAAAGTAGGAATTTGGAGCAAAGCAGTGCAGTAAACGACTTCACTTTGGATATTGTGCCACACAATGTGGAAGCAGAGCATGCGGTGTGATTTATGGGGTTCGGCAGGATTGGGGACCGCTCCGACACATGATTGTGATCATTGCTTTATAAAATAGAAACGTGACCTGGTTTGAGAAGTAGTTTAAGTATTGCCAGCATTATAAGGAACATACTGGGCTGTAGGAGAGCTTCAGTGTCTGATTTTTGTGTCACTTGTCAATGGACAATGCACCTTTTACACTAACAATTTGGGACTTGAAGGTACCACTGATAACATATGAAATAATAAAGATTACAAGGTATAGGGAGGGTGAGTTTAGTTGACCTGTTCTGAGGTCATTATTTAAACACTGTTTTGTAAACAAAGGTAAAAAAACACATGTGGTTACCACGGTAATAATAAAAGTTTAAACGGGGCAAAATCCCTTGTTAGTCAATTTTTTATTTAACCTTTTAAGCACCCACTACATTTAGCATAATTTGGACCAAGTTAGCCCTGCCTCTTTAAATCTTCAGGGGGAAAATGCTGAGCCAACTAACAGACACCATGAAAGAGCTAGTGTCAAGGAGAGAGATCAGCTGGGCAGAGGACACACTGATTCTCAAGGTGATTGGTGGGGGACACACAACCCATGCACCTTACTCCATGGAAAGGCCAAATGTGTGTCTGGTTACATGTGTTTAAACTGCTTTATGGAATCGAGATTATGTGACCGCTTGTCATGACCTTAAATGGGGGAAATCGTGACCGATCTCATTCGTGACCATTGTCACATTTGAGTTTTTAGCAATAGGCAGATGAGGTTTTTCAGTAAGGATTTAAATATCACTCCTAGGAGATACTGGTCCCATGCGGCACGTCACGTGTCCTGCACAAGCGCTAATGTAACCCTATAGTGGCACGGCCTATATCCTACTCTTAAGTGGCTGATGTTTGGCACCACATGTGGCTGTCAGGGGAAGGCTGCGAGGGGCGGGTTCTGCGCCTCATTGGGGCATGTTAGTGAATACCTTTAGACTTGATCATGTGGTGATCCCGCAGTGACGTTTAACCCCCACTCCGCCTGCACACGAATCCGTTGCAGGTTGAATGATGGCCTTGCTTTATCCGTGTGATCCTTGTCAATATTGTTTAAGTTCGGGTTAATTACCTTTTTATGAACGTTCTTACTAAAAATAGATTGTGTATGGTGACGCTGTTTGGAGTAGACTGAAAACAAGGGGAATGGTATTATACAAGCAGCCTGCACTGTGCACCTCCCCGTGCTGCTGCTCCCCCTTGGTTGCGCCTCTGTCAGTTGCTGCTTTATCAGCTGGTTCCTTGTTTTTTTTTTCTTAGCAAGGAGTCCCTGCGCAAGTAGCCAATCAACGTCCCTTTACTTTGCTCGTCAGCCAATGGCTGGTTAGCATGTTCCACTCCCGCTGTGTGAGCCAGCCAATCGGCTGCTTGTTGCTAAGGCGTTGGTGCAGCTTGGGGCAGTGCTCGCGCATCCCTCCCCCCTTCCCGCCCGCAGTTGGACACGTCCGCTGAGTACCTCAGAGACGAGCGGGTGACTCAGCACAATCAAACATGTCTGTCAGTTACAGCACGGCCCTCATCCTTACCGCCCGAGAGACCCGCTGGGGGCTCACATCACGGGCACCGTAACCGCATGAGACGCTTTAGGGGCGCCCTGCTCCCCAGCACAGAGCGTGTAGCGGAGCCACCCTGAGAGCGCGAGACTCCATGAATAAAGGGAGGGCTGGGAAATGGCCATTTTGTGCGTCTCACACAGCACGGCAGTCACCCCTGCCTGCAAAGTCCGACTGACAGACAAGTCATGCTCTTAACGCTTTTGGTGCCGCCGCAGTGCATTAACCCGCCAGGCGCTAAAGAAGTGAACCCGATATATTTTCCCGCCCGTTTTGAAGCGGAAGCGGCTGTGTCGGGCCCGCGCATAGGGCGGGAGCGCGCCCCTCCTGACATAGATTTGCTTACGTTACTATAAATGGTTCGGAGCTGTGGGAGGCGACAACACGCAGTAGGGGGAGAGAGGCGGCCGAATACGCCGCTTTTTATATAAAACTACCGGTCGCGTTACACCGCTAACACAGCGATAGCCGAGGCGGGGGTCGAGGTGCCGGGGCGGACCATCGGAGGTCGGGTCTTGTGATTGTGGCGCGCGCTGTTATTTCCCGCCTCCCCCCACACACCCCCCTGCGCGCGGGCGGCAGTGGTACGTTCCAGGGTGTGGAGCTTGAGACCTGGGAGAGCCCAGAGTTTTGGGAGCCGGGGATTCTGCTCAGCAAAAAGAGAGAGAGAGAAGCCGCATCATATACCGAACCGGGCCAGACACACACCGGAGAGTCCCGACACACAGCGCTGAGGAAGGAGCCGCCGCTGCCTTGCCGGGCACGGTCACCTTGACAAGAGACTGCGGAGACCCGAGGCCGAGCGGCCTTCCGCTGGAGTAAATCCCGCCCGGCCTGCGAGCGGCCGTGAGGTGCACCGCAGCGAGTCACGGCTCTGCGGGGAGAACATCGCATGTTAAGCGCCCGCGTCTGATACGGACACCTCGGGGTGACGCTAGCTGTGAGTGGCGGCTTATCAGGGTGGCACGCCGCGGTGTATCCGAGCTGCAGGCTCCGTCCTGGGTGTGTTCAGTCTCTTCTCAATCCGGAGTTGTCTGGGTGATCCTGATTGACCTTACAAGACCCGGTTTCACGCCAATATTGATCACGGGGCTCTGGTCTCTTTTGTAGCCGAGGCGGACACAAATTCCCCTGCACACCGCTCCTTTTTATCTGTGCCTTCTATACCTGCTACCCCGGAGACAGCGCGGCTGCTCACATTTCTCGGCTAAATTGCTGAACATTTGCACCCGGGCTGGTGCATTTCTTGCTGGCATGTACTTGGGAAACAGGGTTCATGCAGACAGGCATCTGGGTTTTTACTAAATGATTGTCAAATTTTAATGCACCAAGGAGGATTAGCACACATACTTTATAGTCTAAACATCGCATTATTAAAGGGCTAAAGACTGATATGGCAAGTCACCTCCTGTAACGCTTCATAATGCGGACCTGGATTATATTTTATATTTCTTGAATGTGGACTATTTTACAGTTCCCTTTTTTTACCTGTAGCACCGCGAATATCACAGCTGCTTGAAATGATGGGTGTTTAAAAGTTCAGCGGTTCTGTTTATTTTGCCTAAGCTTTTGGATGCTCCAACTTTGACTACCTACTTGGACATTTCTGAATCAGGTGTTAGAAGAATTATCGATGGTGATTACATCCAGCGCTGAAGAGGCTCCCCCTCAGAGGATGCTAACAGCATTGCAGACAGAATGGATCAATAAGGATCCTGTGTGTTACCTGCCACCTTCCCACTGCAACAAGAAGCCTTCCAGAAGTTGGTATTCTTGTTTACAAATGGTGCAATAATGGGCCGCAATATGCAAGTTCAAACCTTTAACATATTCAGCTATAGAGTTTAATGCAGATGTTTCCTAATATTTTAGTACATGTTTCCCATGCCCTTGTTGTTGCCAATATGGTGCTGAATGGGAAATTACAAAAATCAGATGGCAGGAGGGCAGTGCAAGTTATTCCCCAGGGGTATGGTTGAATGTTCAGATTGGTACTTTGTGTGATTTTTAATGGTTCTGAAGCTGCAGAAAAAATGTTATGGTGACCTTGGATTCCTTTGTAACATGACCTCGGTAAAGACCAGTACGGTATTTGTTTAATCAAGTTCTCTTAAAGGGCAATAACTGAGAAATGTATACATGTCTCCATCAGGTATGTCAGTGAGGTTGGTCATCTATCTATCGGACTTGCTAAAAACGCCGGACGGTGCAGGGTTTGATAGGCCTAGGTGTTTCCTGAACCGGCTTTGCTATACTCTTAAAGAAACTTTGCCCACTCATTTATTGTAATGGTGCAATGTGAAACAGGCCTACCAACATGGTTGTCATGACGACTACCAAGGAGTCCCACCAGTTCATTTTTGGGATTGGGAATTACTTTTAAATCCCTATCCAGTTTCTAGCATAATTTAAGATTATGAATGTATGTGTTCATGCTGTTATGAAATAAATATATATATATATATATATTTATTTCATAGGCACGTCTTGTTTCTTACGATGGTAACAAAAAAAAAAGTGTGTATATTCTCTTACGAAATGTAATTTTCCTTGGAGTGGTGGTTTAATTTGCCTGATCTTTATAAATGTCCTTGATAGCTGGCTATAATCTGGAGCAATAGATCCCAAAGTAGACCAGCTCGGACCCTAATATTTAGATGGAGATTCTAGCTGAACTAAAACTGTCAAGGCTTTAAAGTAAAGGCCCCTTTATAGAAATGTTTAATGAGGTGAACGCTGGATATTTTACCCCACCGTATTATTCCAGTATGCAACAAATGGCCTACCACCTAAGCATGCCATACAGCAGTGTTTTGGTAAAATAGCAAGTTTTTTGTTGCTATATTGCTAGTAAGTTGGTTTGAAACTCCTGTTAAGCTTTGAAACAGTACATAGTTATGGTATCAATTATGTTCTGGAGAACAGCAGTTGGGCGGATGTGGCTGACCTGATACGTACAGACCACAAGTACCGTTCATTGAAAATGGTGCTGCGTGATCTGATACGGTCTTGAATACGAAATCAGGACAAGTACAGCATCCTGTAAGAACTTTCCTCTTAACCATGTCTGAGATATTTGTAAGGAAGATTTAAACCAGTTTTATTCCAATACATACTTTCAAAGGACTTCTGAAGAGGTCCTGTACGGCCACACCCATAAATGAGGCTTTAGTGAAGCATCAACTGTTGGGTCACAGCAAACTACCTGGAGCCATATCGCTAAAGTAAATAAGATCTTTATTCGGAGTTCAGATATCTTTTAATTAGATCATACCGGGTTCTGCATGTTTGAGACGTTTAGGAGCTGAATATCGTGTAGAATAATGCATTATTAGTGCTTCACGGAAGTGTCACTTGTGGGAAAGTACAAACCAGGTCTGCTTTTCAAGATTCGCTAGGATTTAATTGAGTGCATGTTCTGGTAAAACAAATCTATAGTCATTTGAATTGCAATCATTTCCATTGTGTGCAATACTAGATTTCTTATCTCTAGATTTAACCTACTTTACTACAGGGTACCCAGCCACTGTTACATTGTGATCAAAGTAACACCTTTAAAAACGTATTGTGCATTCAAAGAAACAGAGGCCACTTATCCAGTGAATGTAAAAAATAGTATTGCTGTGGTAAGACTTTGAAACTGCATATAACAGTGGATTCTCCGACCTCTCCCCCAGGCCCACCACCCACACCGGGTTTTGGGAATAACTACTGATGCACTTGGGTGAATGCATCGAATTTGCATAAAATGAGAATGTTTGATGTTTGCCTCAGAAACCTGACCTGAATCAGGCTGGGAAAGGTTTGAACACCATGGTCTGCCACTCCCAAATCTTTCCCAGGAAACCCCTGTTATCTCTCATGGGGGGACAGCATCGTAAATGAAAAACCTGGTTCCATTATTTATTTATTTTCTGCCATGTATACATTCTACCAGCATAGCAGGACGGTCCTTTTCTAATAACTTTTTACACTAACACATGCACGGTGTTGGCACAGTGGTATATTGGATTGCACCTGAATAAGAATGCTTTAGAGCACGTTGATGTTTTAAATCCTATTTTCCACCTGTTGACTTTCAAATGTAAGTTTCTAACAAATGCATCTTTCGGGTTCATGCCGTGCTATAGTGGAAATCTAAGATTTTACATTCAGAATTGTCAGAACAGTTGTATTTTCATAGGTGGTAATTTTCTTCTTTCTCCTATGAACAAAGTGTTCAAAATGTGGATGGATTTGGCATATCTTGAAGTCCTAAGGTGGGACAAATGCTTAACTGGTTGTAAATACAAATTTTATCTTGGTGTCCCATTTTTTTTTATTTACATGACATTTAGCATGAGCATACACATTTGAATTAAACATTACTAATGCTTTATTGCAAGATGTTTATAAATGTGTATGATTCATTAAAGCTGCAGTTCAGTCTTTTTTTTTTTTTAATTTTTTTTACTTCAATAGTTTCATGTGTGCAATCTCTAATTACCGAAAGAACTGTATAACTGCCGGTCAATTCGTTCTCCATGTATTGATAGGTTGAAATTTGGTGACATAATTAGTGAAGGGATCTGTTTATATTCTGCTTGTCTGTCAGTGGAAGCTCATGAATATTCATGAGCACTCCTGCACTGACATGTGCTAGAGGGAGGGCAGGGCTGACAAAGGGGTGTGACAGGGCTTGTGACAGGACATGAAGGGGCAGTGCCTTAGCAAATGGCTGTTAAAATAGAATACAAGAAAATTGGTCTTTCAAAGTTGTTTTTTTAAAAACAGAAAATGCTAAAAGTATTTTTTCTTACTACAGAACTGATTTATTAAAAAACCCACACATGCAGGATATTGCCTGAACTGCAGCTTTAATATTGTCAAGACAAACAATTTTGACACTTTGTATAGATTCAGTGCCTGACTATCTCTGGAGTAATGGCGTTTTGAGGTTTCCCTTCCAAACGTGACCATTTCACTGTTCTTTATAGCAGGGGGGCGCAAACTTTTTTCCCTGCTCCCCCCTGACGGCTGTCCCCTCGCTCCCGCGCCCCCCCCAACCCCAACTTACCCGCGCTCCGGCGTAATGACGTCACGTTGCCATAGCAACGTGACGTCACATGACCTCGCAGCGTCATTTTGACGCCACGTTGCCATGGCGACGCCAGGAGGAAGCCGCCGGAGCCACGGGTAAGTATGGTTTACAGAGGCCCTGCAGCTCCCCCGGCACTTAATTTAAGTGCCTTCGGGAAGCGCGCGGGGCCTCTGTAAACCCCGCGCCCCCCGTCGGCAGTCTCGCGCCCCCCCTGGGGGTCGCGCCCCACAGATTGCGCACCGCTGCTTTATAGGACAGAATGCTTGGCAGGCAGCGTTGTCTCGCTATGTATAGATATACTGTACCATTTATGTCTGAGTGATCACATGCACCAGCACCACACGAGTTGTACCGTTGCTGTAGTATTGCCTGGCTAGGTGCTGGAAAGCCCATGTGTGGTGATAGACAGCTTTGCCACCATCGTGGTTCTTAAGCGCCCACTTCGTCAGGGCGTTTCAAAGCAGTGGACAAGGGAGTCTAATCTATATATCGCACAATCTCTTGCACTTTAGTCTGATACACCTGTATACATTCAAGTACATGTAGATGTATGATGGGAATTTTTTTTATCTATGTCTATCTCGTGCCAGAAATAAGGCTGGTGGCGGTGCTATGGGAAAAATAGATGAAAACACAAGTCTTTATTGGTTAAATTTGATTCTTTTGCATTTCATCAGTGCTTCGTATGGGTTTTTCTCTCTTGTGTTTTCATAAATGTATTCATTTGTGGGGGGAAGAGGTACTACATAAATGCCAGGTTTGTAACCCAGTGCTATGTAAACGTTGAAAATCTGGCTAATAGGCATACGTTTTTAAATGGGATGCTATCCATAAGATATAGTTATCATGGAAAAATTGAGTCAGCACACCAAAATTTGAAAGATTTCAATTAGTAGCAAAAAAGTACATTCACATTGTGGTTCCCAACGTGGCGACCCTGGAGATGCTTTTTGCACTCGTGGCAGAACCTGGCACTAGGAAGGAGGTGGGTAGTTAATTAAGGACACTATAATCCCTGATGAAGGTGCTTGTTTGTATGCACCGAAATGTTGGATGCTACTATAACTACCATTCAAATGAACTTTTTTTTTATTTAATTTTTTTGCTACTTCTTGAATTTGTTACATTTTTGGCGTACTTGACTCCACTCTTGATACTTGGCATTGCGTGAGACCCGTGTGTTGGTTTTTTGTTTTGTTTTGTTGTTTGTTTGTTTTTTTTAAGGAACCCTATGTGAAATTCTGAGGAACCCCAGCTCTCTCTAACAGCAAGTCTGAGATCAGATGCAGTGTGAATTCTTCTGTATTTGGTGCAATTTTAAAATGATCTGAACATTGCAGGGAATCTTCTAGGGATACCCGGGTAAACCTAGGGTTCCTAGGAACCCTGGTTGAAAAACAATGCTTTAGACCAGGCCTGCACAACTCCAGTTCTCAAGGGCCGCAAACAGGCCAGGCTTTCCCTACTTCAGCACAGCTGGTTCAATTAGTGGCTCAGTCATACTGAGCCACTAATTGAGCCAGCTGTGCTGAAGTTGGAATATCCTGAAAACCTGGCCTGTTTGCGGCCCTCGAGGACTGGATTTGTGCAGGCCTGCTTTAGACCCTTGGTAGGGAAATCCCAAGTCGCTGGATCTGGTTTTCTATTTTTATTTTTTTATATACTAAGCTATCCATAAAATAATGGCCAATATAAACAATCGGCCTTTCAATCCAGTCTCAGACCCCTGTTACTACTTTATTTATAGCGAAGTTAAAAGGCACAAATTATCTTGTATAATAATCGCACATTTATTTTTCCTGTTTTGGGCAGAATGTAGATTGAGTTGCAAAATATTTGCTGCTGAAAAAGTTTTTTGAAGTATAATCCACCCATTGGTGTTTGTCAGGTTTTGGTTGTGTAGCCGACCAGGGTTGTGCAATCTTTCCCCCCTGCTGGGCTTTCCCCCCCCTGCTTGACTCCAGCGTTGTGGCATCACTTGACGTCGGGTTACTGTGATGACGCGTCGCTGGAAGCCAAGGTAAGTTGGTTACAGAGGCCTCGCGCGGTCCCCAGCCTTTACTTTAAATGCATTGGGGGAGAGCGCGAGACCTCTTAACTGCTGTGCGCACCCCTGGTGTAGACCTTGAAGGCAATAAATCTGGGGATCACAACCTAATTCCCAGTGGTATGTAGAGTTTCTTCAGTAGTGTGTTTTTAGAGAAACTTCTTGGGTCTTCTGGTCAATACAAAGGTCATCTTAAGTCATTTTACCTATACTTCAAGTTCCTGATTATCTTCAGTGCGTCATGAAAACTAAAGGCAAAAAGGATCAAATGGGCAGTTTTGGAGACACTTCTAGATGCACTGTTACAACCTTTTTGTTTGTTTTTTCCTCCACAGCAATGAATGCTTGTTGCCTTTTTAAATAGTCTGTGTCCCTTTTTCTTTTTTTTTTTTCTCTCCAATGCGTCGCTTGCTGTTAGTGGATCCACCACTATTTTAGGGAGTGAAGATTATTTTTGGATTTTGTTTGATGTTTGAGTAATGTGTAAATTGGGTGTGGGTAAAAGGGATAAAGCTGAATGAATTTAGCACTTAACGGCGCAGTTCTCCCCCTCCCAACCTCCCCCCCTTTCTAAAATGACATTTAAAGTGAGTTCCATGTGATGCCCTTTAAAGCAGATTTCCATCCTTTATTTTCGTTTTATTTTTCTAGCTGTTTTTCTTTAATTTTGCATTTACAAAGGCCCAAAGCCTGCAGTTGTGTTCGTGTGAAAATACATGCCGTGTGATATATCACACGGCATGGATTTCCACGCAATAAATATATATATATATATATATATATATATATATATATATTTATTTATTTATTATTATTATTTTGCTTTCTCCACTTCACCAGGCAGCACAGAGCAGTTTTCCACATAGACCTCAAAGGTTCTTATTAGGAAAAAAAAGTAACCTCCGATAAGGTTTTTTTGAGGTTTACTAAGTGAAGTGTGAAAGGGAAGCAAGTGAACCAATTGCATGCAGCGTTTCATCCTACTGCCTGTTTTATTTTCTTCTATTCATAGCATCAGGTCTTGCATTCAGTGCAGACCTTAAATGAACCCTGAGTATCACTAGGCAATTACAGACCACTTGGCACTGCTTCTGTAATCGGTCACCAAGAATAACTTTAAGAGTATCTTTTAAAGGACGGAGTTTTTTTAAGTTAATTCACCCTTGTTCATACACTATTGCTTTTGTGGTTCTTTTTTTTTTGTTTTTTTTTTTTGTACCAGTTTAAACTGCATGAATAAAGTTGTCAATCATGTAATTAATTCTTGTGTAGTTGCAGTATATTTGGTCAGGCAGAACTAAGTTTTTGATGCACAAATGCTTCATAACATGGGCTATAATAGCTAATTTCAACTTTACTGTTTATAGTATTCTAAAGAACATAAAGTATAGGAAAATGTTGCTGTGAATCTTTAAAACATTGTAAATCAGTCACTTGTTTTGCTACACTACGTCCGTCTGTCCAAGGCCTTTTGGGGAAAAAAATTTTTATTTAAATTTTTTTTTAATGCTCTTTGCTGGAGTGGGGGGGGGGGGGGGAGAGAAAGTTAGTAACATGGGTAATGGTCAGTCTTGTTGAGGTGCAATTCTTTGCTGCTGCACTTAGTGAATCTCCCCCTTAGATTTAAGCACTTAAACAGTGTTACTCACTTAATACTTAATGCAGGGGTGGACAACTCCAGTCCGCAGGAATCACCAACAGGACAGATGGTTCAGTGGAAGACAGCCACTGATTGAGCTGCCTGTGAGGAAGCAGGGATATTCTTAAAACCTGACCTGTTGGTGGCTCTTGAGGACTGGAGTTGACCACCTCTGACTAAGGCCTTGGACATGGTCAGCGCTGAGGCGCGCTTACGCTCGGCACTTAGCCCCTGCAGCCGCAATGAGAGCGGCTTTAGCAGGGGCTCGCTTACGCTTCCGCAAGCGTGTGGAAGCGTAAGTCTTAGCTAAATTTTAAATTTTCCCGCTTGCCGGAGCGCAGGGCCGGTTACGTGAGCGGTTCGCCCAATGAGGGCGAACCAGCTCCGTGACTTCACTGGCCCGCCCCCCCAAAACGCCCCCGGACGGCACGCAGTCTAAGGCCAAGGAAAGCACCCGCTTTCCCTCAGCCTCCGTGCGCTTCAGCACGCAATCAGGATCCATGGATGCAGCCTTAAGGTTATCCCACATGGGACAACATCCTCTTGACAATGTAACATTATTATTTTGTCATGCAGTGTTAACACCTAAATACATTTTCCAGTGTTCACATGACACTCTCAGGCATTTACTTGCTTTATTGGAGCACCGAGATACCAGATACCAGAGTGCTGTAGATGAAACTGTCCTTAAATGATTATGGTCGAAATTTGAGACGTATAGAACTTGTTGCAGAATATTGCATCACAAAATACATTTTAATTTTAAGCATACTTTACCTATTAAACCCTGGCAGCGAGTTTAGGTGAAGTCCCTCTCAAACACATTGACGCTGCAAAAAAAGTGAAAACACAGAACCATAGAACATTCCTAGGCATTTTTAGCTGTTTAACTTTGTAAACTTTGACCAAAAACCTAAAAAGTTCTTGTTAGGGTTTCATGTACCCACCATGGGAAGAAGTTTTTAGTCATTGTCAAAAACTACTAGGTTTTGTAATATTTTTCGAGAATCGAAATGGTTTTTACCCCGCACCCCCCCCCCCCCCCCCACACCCATATACACTTACATATTTTGTATCAAATACACCTATTACGAAAAACTTTAGTGGATTGAGCTTTAATAGTGAGACAATACGTTCCTACTAAGGCATTTACAAGCCTATATATTTTTTCTGAATATTCCCCATGGCCAATTGTTAATCATAGTAGTCAAATCAATGCTCTGTTTGCCAGCCATCTGTTACAGGAACCCATTTGTAGGTTTGGTCATAATGTAGCATTAGTAATAAGTGTAAAAACAAAACGTTTTTAGTGAATGTAAAATTGTACTTGATAAAGTTTATAAATATTATTCTTTTCAGCCGTTTTTACCCGTCATTCTTTTGTCATCCAGACTTCTTTCAAAGGAGAACATAAGTGATCTGAGAAGGGGGTAATACTCTTCCAGTGGAAGGATACTTCACCAAGTTTAACTTATGCAATAGTTTGATAGCTCGTAACCTTGTGACACAGAACCAGATGTCTTCTGAACATAATGTATACTAATATACCAGCAAGTAGAAATACAGACCAATCAGCAAACTAATAAAGCAGCAGTCCCTTAATCCAAGAACATTCATTGACATGATATTACACTTTGCAATTGTAATGGGGATGCCAGTGCCTGCCACATTCTCTATAAATTACACTGTAGAAATAAAATCATCTGTTTTTCACATTGGGCATGTGTGAAACACCTACTGTTTTTGTGTTTTATTAACTCGGTTTCTCAGATTCCAGCTTGAGAAATATTTTAAAGCCTGCGTGACTTGTCTTTAAAAGGTCAGGAAGTAACCAGCGGCACGTTTCTGGGTAAATGTCTCGGGACACGAGGCACCTGGAGCTGAAGTAAACTAATTTCAGCTGTTGAGACTCTACTTTTACCTATATAAAAAAATAGGTGTGCTGGTGCAAGGCAGACTGTTCCGGGGATGAGTGGCTCAGTGAGTAAATGCACTGACTCTGTAAACTGACGCAGAGTCGGGGGAACCTGGTTCAATTCCCGGTGTTGGCTCCTTGTGACCTTGGACATTCCAGTTTATCCACTCTGGCACAAAAAAAACAGATTGTAAACTCGTGGGCAGGGACACTGTAAATCTTCTGTGCTGAGTACCGTGCAACATACTGTAATTGAAGTGCTTTGAGTCCCATTGGGAGAAATGGGCTGTATGAAATGGTTAACTCATTTGGTGCCTTAAACCAGGGGTGCGCAAACTTTTGCAGCTGCGCCCCGCCCTGCTGCCCCCGGAGCTCGTGCCCCCTTACCTGCGTGAAATGCTGGCATTTGATGTTGCGTTGTCATGGCGACGCGTCAGTAGTCGTCTGAATCTCGGTAAGTAACATGTTGCAGAGGCCTCACACGATCCCCTGGCATTTCATTTAAATGGTGTTTGGGAGAGCGCAGGACCTCTGCAACCACCGCGCCCGTCTACAAAAATCTCCCGCTGCCTTAAACTTATTGACCCATGCTAAAAAGAATAATTTCTCTGGTTTCTCTAGAAACTAATTGGTTCATTTTCTATGGGGTCTCCAAATACGGGGTGTTTGTCAAATATATATATCTCTCTATCTATATCTATCCCATGTCCTTACTTACAATTTGTCAGATTTTTGTATAAAGTCATCAATTGCCCAGACACCGTAAACCTTTTACTGCCATTTGCTCCTAGAAAGGATTGTCCTTTTAAACCCTATGATCATTTAGCACACAATGCATTGTTAAACAACCCTCTCAAAGAGAAGCTTTCATCAGCCCTATAACTTGTCAAAATTGGGAAACCCTTTTCTAATATGTATTTAGCAATGCTAGTTACATTTTACCTTCATTAAATGTATTACATGGGATATCTTCCTTCCAAACAAACGAATATGGTAGCAAATTGTATCTTAATGGGACAATTTAAAGTAGCATACCCAGTTTTAAACTATATTGCTAGTTTTAAAATGAAATAATACACCTTGGGTTTTTTTGTTTTTAATTTGTACGGTCAGGGTAATTTGGGGGGGGGGGGTTTGTCGCAATTTACTGCAATATTCTGGGCAAAGAGCGAGGGAACTATTTATTTTGTATTGTAGCACAGGAGTGCGCAAAGTTTCCTACAGGCCCCTGTCTCCCCTCTGGTTCGCGTCACCCCCCCCTCCCTGCAGGGCTCCGGCGGCAAATAATGTTGCAGGGTCACGTGACCTGCTGCGTCATTTGACACCGGGTTGCAGTGGAGACGCGTTGTTGAAAGGCAAAGTAAGTTGATGTTAGAGGCCTCGCCCGATCCCTGGCATTTATTTTAAATGCCTTCGGGGAAGCGCTGGGCCCCTGTAACAGCCGCGTGCCCCCCCTGAAAATCTCACGCTCCCACTTTGCGCTCCCCTGTGTAGCAGAAAGTTCTACAGATCTGCAGGCAATAGTGGCCTTAGGTAAGGGAAACCCAGGCAACTACCGGTGCCCCCCATATTTTGCAAATGTTTTATTGGATCAAGAAGTTAATATGCGTCTTAACTACCCTCGAACAATTTTTTTATAACTTTTAGAGTGCGGTGTTGATATGTTGTTTGTATTATATAAATTTTAATCATTACTCCATTTTTAATATTAATTACACTGAATGTATTATGATATTTTCATTGTCTCTTCAAAAGAGTAGTGACATTTAAATTAGAAATGCCAGACTTGCCAAGTAGCTTTTATAGGTCGTCAAATTCAAGCATCTAAGAGGACCTCAATGACTCTTGCCCAAGAACCCTAAGGCCGCGCTTATGGTGACGCAACGTAGCCCGAAAACAAATGCATTGCCGCCGCTGCTTGCGCTTATAGTAAGCGCGACGGAGCGCCGTCACCGTCGCGAAAACTGGTAGCCGGCAAAATTAGATTTTTCAAGGGCTGTCGCCTCGTGACGGCCCTTGAACCAATCAAATGGGCGGAAACCCGCGCCGCCGCCCGGCGAAATAACTTTTGCCGGTGGCGACTGGTGACGTCACCTGTCGTGTCGCCATCGATGGCTCCATAGGCGTGGCCTAAGGCTGCGCTTGTAGTGCTGGCAATCGCGACCAAACAGTCGTTGCATTGCGCTTACTATAAGCGCACGCGACGGCAGCATGCATTTGTTTTGGCACAATGTCGCTGGCACTATATACGCTTATAGTGCCTTGCGACAGCGCCATGACGTCGCTCCGAATCAAATACATTGACTCCGTCGCAAGCCATTATAGTAAGCGCGACCCAAATTTTTGAAGCCCGGTCTATTTGATTTTGAGACAGTCGCCACATGTGACTGGTTTAGAGACGGTCAGACCACGGCCCGCCCCCTTTCGTGGCGTTGCTGGCGACAGTCGAGTAAAATCAAATTATAACTTTCGCTGGTGGCGACGGGTGACGTCATCGGTGCCGTCGCCAGCACTATAAGCGCGGCCTTAGGCGACACCTGCTGCAGTCTAATAGGTCATCTACAACTTTTTCAGTTGTGCATTTTAAGAAGAAACTTACGGTGTTCTGAAATATCTGTACACTAATTTCTGAAAGGCATCCTAACCTGGAACAAACCTTTTGTGTCCTAGCCAAACCCTGTATCTATCCCCAAGTCACCCAGCCGTGCAGGGAAGGTACTTCATGTTGGGTAGAGAGTAATGTACATGTGTGATCCTGACGGCCTTTCCTTATTCTGCAGCATGCTGTTAGGCGTGCTATGCCATGCGTAAAACTTTTGCTATAAAAATGTAAAAGAAAAGTATTTGAACTATTAATTTTCTTCATAAAAAAATCTACACTAAAACAGTTAAAATGTTCTATACAGGAGGCAGGTTTGTGGTGGTCATACGGCAAGTGTCATAAAAGCTAAAGTTCCATATGAACTGTCCTAGCTTTTGCTTCTACTGAGAGAGCCCGAGTGTCGGTGTAGCTTTAGAAAACACCAGGGAAGGCGTCAAGCTTGAGGTTTGTTTCAAAAGATGCAGATGTAAGAAGGATTCAAATACATTTGTCATAAGTGGTGATATCACAAATCAAAGAGAACTGACCACTCTGGAAATTGCAGCTTTGGTTATGTAACAAAGTAAAACCGTAATTTGTGATTTGTTGGTTTCTTGCGTTGAATGAAACACAATATATTTCAGGGTTTCTGAATATCGCGCATTATTTATATCCAATGTTTCTACCGTATGCCTTAGATGTTGTGTAATTTTTGTAATGTAATTCGGACCAATGATTCAGTCCACCTGACTTGTGCCGACTATCAAATATTTATACAGTGACATGTTTTTATTCTTTACTGTAATTGTAGTAAAGGTTTTTTTTTTTGCTTCTTTGTCAGACAAACATAATTCTTCAACAGTGTTGTACATATGTTATAGGCCCAGCAACAGAAACTTCCCTTTAATTTGAGTATAATATTTTTTTTTTCTTGTACACCCAACACTTGAAAGTCCGTTGCTATTTTTAGATCGGTTGATATAAATACCCAGTGAAGCAATGTTCATCTCACATGTGCACAGTCCTTAGTTGCCTTCTTTGGCATAAAAATGACAGTAGTGGTTGGTACACCACATTCAACCTTGTCTGAACACTAATCTCATTGTTATTTTTATTTAAAGTACTTCAAACAAAAATTCTGATTATGCTTTAAAGATCTGTGAAAGAGCTTAATTTCCTCATTTGCCATTTAAGTGCCAAGACACTGAAACCGAAGCTGTGCATTTGAATTTTTATTAAGCTCTTATGGGTAATAGTAACTTATCTTTTTAGGTTACTACGGATGAGGTTTTATTAAGTGTGCGTCACAAGGCTAGAGCTGGAAAGGTCCGTCGTAGTGGTTCCACCAGTTCCTGTGTAATTCTTCACAAGAATCCGATGAGTATAACTTTCACATTGAGGATGATTTTAATTTATCCAAAGAAGCAGATCACACATGTAAGTGGTATTGCTCCTTTAACCCTTTGAGGGCCAGAGACGCCAGTCACAGTCTCTCCGGCGCGTCGTGATCACGACGTCACTGATGACCGGAACAGGAGGCGGCGTCCGATCTTCTGCCGGTCTGATCGCTTTCAGCACTTCACAGGAAGTCAGAGCGCCATCTCCCCTAGAAATAGCAAGCCCATGATGTAGCTGCTAGCCAGGTCACTTATTAAAAGGGGGAGAGTAACATGCACACTTTCTTTATAGCAATTTGCACCATTTTTTTTTTCAGTCTTTGCTAAAATGCTTACCAACGAGAGAAACTCGTAATCATTTTTGGTGAATGACATAGGATAGGCCTTAACCATAATAATCATACGATTACAATTGCATTAAGTTTGATGCACCATTTTGCATTTAGCTGCTGTGATGCATGTCATTTCTGACACAAAATAGTTGATCTCTAGTTTCTTAAGATCATTAAAATGCTACCGATGCGAAAATGACTGGAGTTTTGATTTTTTTCCAAACTAGTGCAATTGATCTTTCTGCAAACACTTGTTGTCCTGTTTGCATAGCGGACACACCTGAAAGCTGTAATGCAATATTATTCTTGCACTTTATCTTTATTTTTTTGTTCATCTTACGCATGAGATCACACACACATAGATTTTGTTTAAAATAATAAGTGTGTGTGTATATAGTTTAAATTGTATCCTGTATGACAAGTCAGGTGAGAAATACATTATGCTGTTGTTCTTATTACAAAATCAAACTGATCTTCATTTTTTTTTTTTTTTTGCAACTGAACTTTAGCATAATTACATTCTTTATCAATGACATTGACATTTCTTATGAATGATGCTCCAATATTGTTTTTCCCTCTAATAGATGTAATACTGAGAAAACCCAGGACTTGGCTATACATTAAGTAAACATGTAGGAACAGAATGTTCTGTGAAGTCTGCACTTGGCTGTACATTTTCTATACACGTAACACTCTGAGCAAATGTAAACCCTTTCTAGGAATATTCAGACACGCATACAATGCCATTTTCCTCTTAAAG
The DNA here is from genome assembly GCF_040206685.1 of Ascaphus truei. Taxonomy (NCBI): domain Eukaryota; kingdom Metazoa; phylum Chordata; class Amphibia; order Anura; family Ascaphidae; genus Ascaphus; species Ascaphus truei. The sequence continues at coordinate 126,826,655 of NC_134488.1, forward strand.
GGTTTGAATGCTAATTTGTGGTACTGCAATTTCTTCCCTTACCCAGCTCTCATTGGGAGGAGTTCTCTGGTTTCCTTGCCAACCATGTACCGGCTGCTGGCAGCTGTGTTTAGTCAGCTGTGGGCAGGGTGGTATTATGGGTACTGCTGCTGAGACAGCACAGCTGACTTCTTTTATTTTTAGACCTAAGCAGTAGACACTAACCCTGCCCATAGATACTAGTTCTTGATTGGATACCTGTTAAGCAAGCTGGGCCAATTAGCTTAGAAAAGTGTAACTCTTTTAAGGATACAGGCTAGCATGACTGGCAGTCTCCAGTGGATAGTCTTTAATTACATTTTACTAAATGCTTCCAGGGTGGGGAGTATGAACTTCAGGAAAGTTTGGCACTGCTGAGCAGGTCATTTTGCACTATTTTATGTGCAAAAAGTTTTCTAATATATTGAAACCTTTTTGAGCCTGTGAAATAGAAACTTGGGAATTCAATTATATGGGAAAAGGTTTGCTTTTAGTATGTTTTGCATCAGTAATCTTGTGTGATCGAGTTGATTTCCTTTAAATTACACAGATGAAGAACTTGAAGTTGTGCATTTTTACTCCAAACCGTGGGTCTCGTATGGGACTTAGAAATACGGCAATAAAAATACATGATGCAGCAGTTACTGGGTGAGCTTTGGAGCGAGGCAATACAGGAAAAGCACATTTAGAGACCAGTTTGTACTGTAGTAACTGCTGGATGTTTAAGGCTCAGTCCATAGAAGCACCGACAGCGCTCCTCCGCGCTGACGCTCGCCTGCTCAATAAGGAGCGATTACATGGACTAGCAGGCGAGCCAGCGTGTGCGATTGGAGACAGGGCACTGATGGCACTGGGCCAATAGCCCGCAAAGCGCCAACGACACGCTGCTTAGCTCCGATTGGGTGATTCAGCCGACAGCGCACTCGGGAACAATTTCAGCTGTCGGTTGAAAATCCCAGCGCTTCAGCACGCATGCAGACGCTCGCTGAAGCCCCTTCTGAAGACATACTCAATGAGGATGACGGGGCTCATCGCGGAGCGTCCGCAATGCTCAGCGCTGTCGGTGCTTCTATGGACTCAGCCAAAGGCCACGTCCATAGAGGGGGTAGCAGTGCTGAGGCGTGCTGACGCTGAGGCTCGCCTGCTGAAATCTGTGCACATGCAGGCGAGCCAGCGGGCGCGATCGGGGGGCTGAGGGAGGCGGGGCAGTGACGTCGCTGGGCCAATCGCCCGCGACGCACCGACGTCAACGCCGACGTCGCGGCGCCATGACGTTGACACTGCCTTGCGCTGATTGGATGTTTTCAGCCGACAGCGCTCTGAAAAACAGCTTGGCTGTCGGCTGAAAAATCCAACGCGTCAGCACGCCTGCGGACACTCGCGTGAGCCCCCTCTCAAGGCATCCTCATTGAGGATGCAGGAGCTCGGCGCGTCCGCACGGCTCAGCACGGCTTCCTGTGCTATGGACGCAGCCTTAGAGAACACTCGCTGCTTTCACACACAGTAATATATACTTGATGCTCATGCACCGTTCTGGTACCAAAAAAAACCCCAAAAATATCTAGTGGACCGGCACTTAAGAATCCATAGTCCCTCATAGAACAACTTGCATGCTCCCTCTGTTCAATCTCAAACTGCTGATTGTATGTATAGCTTTCCCATTTACATTTGAAAACATACGGTCAACATAAGTTTCCAGCTCCCCCAGTGTGTTCGATAATGTATAAAACAAGACAGGGGTGCCCAATGCTACATCAAATTGACAAAACATATATGGTAATAAGTACAACGTTTAAATACTTCAATAATAATAAAAACTTGGTTATTTAGTTAAACACTTTGGCCAAAGCGTCGTAAGCCTGCATACCAAAACGTCAAGGTATAACCCAGTGGTTCCCAAACTTTTTCGGTTCAAGGCTCTCCAAGGCGATCAGGATTTTTCCGCGGCGCCCAAAGTAAAACAAAGGTGTATATACATACCTAACAGTTGCAGTGCGCAGTTGGTGTCTCTCTCACACACACTCTCTCCCACCCCCTCTCTCTCTCTCTCTCTCTCACACCCTCTCTCTCACTCACACCCTCTCTCTCACTCACATCCTCTCTCTCACTCACACCCTCTCTCACTCACACCCTCTCACTCTCACACCCTCTCTCTCACACCCTCTCTCTCACACCCTCTCTCTCTCTCTCACACACCCTCTCTCTCTCTCTCACACACCCTCTCTCTCTCTCTCTCACACCCTCTCTCTCACACACCCTCTCACCCTCTCTCTCTCTCTCTCTCACATCCTCTCTCTCTCTCACATCCTCTCTCACACACTCTCTCTCTCACATCCTCTCTCTCTCTCACACATCCTCTCTCTCTCTCACACATCCTCTCTCTCTCTCACACATCCTCTCTCTCTCTCACACATCCTCTCTCTCTCTCTCACACCCTCTCTCTCTCACACACCCTCTCTCTCTCTCTCACACACCCTCTCTCTCTCTCTCTCACACCCTCTCTCTCTCTCACACACCCTCTCTCTCTCTCTCACACCCCCTCTCTCTCTCTCACCCTCTCTCTCACTCTCTCTCTCTCTCAGACACACTCACTCTCTCTCAGACACACTCACTCTCTCAGACACACTCACTCTCTCAGACACTCTCTCTCTCTCAGACACTCACTCTCTCTGACACTCACTCTCTCTCAGACACTCACTCTCTCTCAGACACTCACTCTCTCTCAGACACTCTCTCTCTCAGACACTCACTCTCTCTCAGACACTCACTCTCTCTCGGACACTCACTCTCTCTCAGACACTCACTCTCTCTCGGACACTCACTCTCTCTCGGACACTCACTCTCTCTCGGACACTCTCACTCTCTCTCGGACACTCTCACTCTCTCTCGGACACTCTCACTCTCTCTCGGACACTCTCACTCTCTCTCTCAGACACTCTCACTCTCTCTCAGACACTCTCACTCTCTCTCAGACACTCTCACTCTCTCTCTCAGACACTCTCACTCTCTCTCTCTCAGGCACTCTCACTCTCTCTCTCAGGCACTCTCACTCTCTCTCTCAGACACTCTCACTCTCTCTCTCTCAGGCACTCTCACTCTCTCTCTCAGGCACTCTCACTCTCTCTCTCAGACACTCTCACTCTCTATCGGACACTCTCACTCTCTCTCGGACACTCTCACTCTCAGACACTCACTCTCTCTCAGACACTCACTCTCTCTCAGACACTCACTCTCTCTCAGACACTCACTCTCTCTCAGACACTCACTCTCTCTCAGACACTCACTCTCTCTCAGACACTCACTCTCTCTCAGACACTCACTCTCTCTCAGACACTCTCACTCTCTCAGACACTCTCTCTCTCTCAGACACTCACTCTCTCTCTGACACTCTCACTCTCTCTCTGACACTCTCACTCTCTCTCAGACACTCTCACTCTCTCTCAGACACTCTCACTCCACTCTCACTCTCTCAGACACTCAGGGAGGAAAGGCAGGAGATCCGTGCAGGCAGCTACACACACACACTCACTCACTCTCACAGGAAGGGGGGTGTAGGAGGGGGGGGGGGGGAGAAAAGGCAGGAGATCCGTGCAGGCAGCTCTCTGCGCGCGCACACACACACACACACACACACACACACACACACACAAATAAATACACACACACACACACACACACACACACACACAAATAAATACACACAAACACACACACACAAATACACACACACATACAAATAAATACACACACACACACACACAAATAAATTCACACACACAAATACACACACACACACACACACACATAAATACACACACACACATAAATACACACACACACACACAAATACACACACACACACACACACACACACACACACACACACACACACATAAATACACACACACACACACACACACACACACACATAAATACACACACACACACATAAATACACACACACACACATAAATACACACACACATAAATATAAATACACACACACACACACACACATAAATACACACACGCACATAAATACACACACGCACATAAATACACACACGCACATAAATACACACACACGCACATAAATACACACACACGCACATAAATACACACACACGCACATAAATACACACACACGCACATAAATACACACACACGCACATAAATTCGTGTACACACACGCACATAAAAATTCGTACACGCATACATAAATACACATACACACACACACACGCACATATATACACACACACGCACATAAATACACACACACGCACATAAATACACACACACATAAATACCCACACACATAAATACACACACACGCACACACATAAATACACACACACATAAATACACACACACAACAATTCGTACACACACACACATAACAATTCGTACACACACACATAACAATTCGTACACACACACACACACATAAATATATATATATATACACACACACACACACACACACACACACAAATACACACACACACAGATACACACATTGGAGAGCAGAGGCAGCGACGGATGTGAGTGACTGGGAGAGGGGAGGAGGCAGGAGATCCGTGCAGGCAGCTCCCTGTACACAGTCACTGGGCAGGCAAATGTACAACTCCCCCCCCCCCCCCACCCCCTCCCTTCTCCTATCACCCCCCTACCTTCTATCACCCGGGGCAGAAGGGGACGGGATACCGCACAGGCAGGAAGGCAGACACACAGTGTGCTCTGCACAAAGCGGAAGCCCCGCCCCCGGCTTCCTCTGACCTGCAGCCAATCCCCTGCGGCCCGGCTGGCATGCATGAAGGAGTGATGGTGGGGAGTGATGATCGGAGTGATGGTGGGGAGGATAATCGGGCACCCCTCTAGGCAAGCCAGGGCGCCGCGGCGCACAGATTGGGAACCACTGGTATAACCAATAATGCAGGTCCTAACACTAAAACTGTAACCCTTCCTTTTACCTCTGTATGAGGGGAAGCAACTGCAATGAGTCTTGTCCCTTCAGCAAAATGCCAGAACCTCCCAAGTTAAAAAAGGTGGGGAGGGGTGACCTCTGGGGGGTGGTGCCACCTACCTCCATATAACTGTTACCAGTCAGAAATTGATTAACACACACACATTCCCAGTTAGCTCAAACTCCTACACCAACCACATCATGGGATAAATATATATTCATGATGTGGGTGTAGGAGTTTGAGCTAACTGGGAATTTGTGTGTTCTATAATGTAAACTGAGAAACTGCATTCAATCTGCAGTGTAAGATTTGTCAAAAGGACCATGTGCGTTTTCCTGTGATTGTGTATGGATTTTTGTGCTGGTCCATTGTATGGATTTTGTGGGACGTTTAAAGAGAATCGCGCTTAAATGTGTAAATGCAAAATTCTGTATACACTTGAAAGTTAAAAAAAAATAGTCAAATGGCACTCTGAGTCTGCTTTACTAAACTATCGTGTCCTGCTTTGCCAGGTAACTTTTCTGGGTGATGGTTCTTCTTTCTTGGCAATGAAACTGGTTGCTTTAGAGTGCTCAATTTTAGTAACTTTGTAAAACAAAAATTAAATTCTCTGAAGTTACTGTTACACATTTGCTTTATTCCTATGCTTCTTTGTAGAAACTGTCAATTGTAAGGGGATATCTCCTGAGAAATCTGCATTTCAGGATTAAGAAGACAATGGCATTTTTTCGAACCTAAAGACTCATTAAAAGGCCCTGTCAAAAAGTATTCATTTATAAAAAGTTCATTTATGCGCGTATGGAATTTTTCAGTATTCTAAAACTAACAAAACAAACTTTTCACATTTCAGCAGCTACTTGATGATAATAAATTTAGTTTTTTTGTAGACCCACGTTTCAATAATTTTGAGTACATGACATTTCTTTAAACCTGATTTGTGGGTACACATTTAGGAACAGAACATCCCTCGTCTTCTGCAAGAATCTAGGCTTCCATAGAACACTGGTTAAAACCGTAGAACTTATTTGTAAGAGCCCTCAAAGGACAGTCTGACTTACTGTAAAACGTTTAATGTATATCCTGGCTACGCTCAACTCCAGTCCTCAAGGGCTCTCAACAGGTCAGGTTTTAAAGATTCCCTGATTTGGCACAGGTGGCTCAATTCAAATGCCTTGAGCCTGAGCCTACTGTGCTGAAGCAGTAATATCCTGAGAACCTGACCTTTTTTTAGAGCCCTTGAAGACTGGAGCTAGTCACCATTGCCTTAGGCTACAACCCCAGTCCTTCCTGCTGCACTGGCGGCATGGCGGTGCGTGCAGAGACTACAGGCACGATCAGCGGTCTAGGGGAGCTATAGGAGGAGCGTGGAGGCGGGGCCATGACAGGCATATCTGCCCAGCCATTGACAGCGTGCGGCACGGGATGACAGAATTCTTGTCTTCCCTGCCTGCGGACCCGTCACAGCGCTTTGCGCGCCCACACACAGCCACTGGGGCCTACCCCATAGAGGGCTATGGTGTGTGGCGCACACGCCACCGGGGACTCTGCCTTATTTAGACCATCTTTGTATAATGAACCACTTGTAATCAAGCCATAAAATATACAAACCTTTTATTTCAATGAGTGTATTTTACTCGCATTATATGGTGTTTATGGTTTGAAATCAGGCTTCCCATTTCAATGGTTCACCTTTTCATTTACGTTTTCTGATGGAAAACCAGAGGTTATGATGAGCAGGGTTCATTCTGTACTAGAAGACATGTACATTTTTAGACCCCTACCTATACCGGTCATTTTTAAACCAGAAATTCATTTATATGAAGAAAAATGCTACACTTCCGTTTTTATCTTAAATGATCAAGAACTGTTTCTGCAATCAGTATGGTAGAAACCAAACGTTTTTTATCTTCCTTGTTTAGGTGGCAGCAGTACAGGATGCAAGCCGTCCTCCTCCTCTCTCTGCCTGGCTGCCCCTTTGGCCTTTGTCCCCACTGAGACAGACATGTCGAGCCAGCACAGCCACGCGCCTTTCTCCAGCATTCAATCAATGGCTGATCACCAACAGGTAATTGTGATGAGGTTGTTCTCGGGTCTTTAGAAGAAAGAGTAAATGGAGCAGAAGGAATTTGTATATCTCCTCTGTAGGCCTTTCCATAACCAAAGGGCTTATTAATATCTATATTTGCATGATTGTGTTTTGTTGAGCTGTTTGCACATGAGTAAAAGGCCGCTGCGAAGAGAACATTGTAATATCCGTTTGAATGTTTAGGTTTAATTCCAAATTCAGAGAGCCGAATATGTTCATAGGATGCTTCACCCCGAAACATGTATTGTAAAGGGATTGCTCTTCATCCTTTCCCTTTATTATGTAAAGCCTGTTTAAATGGGGAAACATATTTTTATAATATGTTCTAATATTTATCCATCCAAGCTTTTTGTTCCCCTTTTTTAACCAGCATTGAAAAGTTTGTTAAAAATTAGATCTGCTTATTTTTTAGTCTTTCAATTAAAAAAAATCTGGTGGGTTTGCTTTTCTGATTCAATGCTAATTAAATGATCTGTTAGGATACATATTGTGGTGTGCCTTTCTCAATATTAGTAGCTGCTAGTAGAAGTTTTCCATGCCCTTCTCAAATTACTTTCTATTTCACGAGTACCCATCTACTCCACAGGTCCTGCCAGACATGACCATTTTACAGAGGCGGATTCCATTAACCTTCCGAGATTCGGCAGCTGCACCGCTACGGAAGCTTTCAGTGGACCTAATCAAGACGTACAAGCACATTAATGAGGTTGGTGTTGAGATAGCTAGATGGGGGTTGCTTCTGGGGATATTTTGTGTACACACACACCAATTAGTAAGTATGGTTATGGTAACTGAAATGAACGTGGTGACAGATTGGTAGAATTTGCAGAATGGAAAACTTCTACATCCTTAATTCTTCAGGAAGAATCGAAATAGAAAATGGGCATGCAATCTGCAAACATGTAATTGACGTTGTAAGAAAATGTACCTGTGATATGGTGAGGAAGACTCCTGAAGATAACAAAAGCTCAAAGAAGACAAAGCAGCGATTTGGGGTTTCGGAAGAAGCTAATTACTGCACTCAAACAAAACCTAAGTACATTTTTTTTTTTATTGTTGATCCATAAAGAGTTGAGGAGTTCTACGTGAAATTATACGCGAACACTGATAACACACAGCATCATCCAGCACAGTACAAGGAAGAAGAAACCACCAATGGTGTACCGTGTCCTCTTCCAGAAGTGGCAAAAGCCATAAAATCCTTGAAGAATGAGAAGGCTCCTGGGGAAGATAAAAATACAACTTAAATCTTGAAAGAAGCTAGGGTTCTTAGGCCCGTTTAATAGTGGCGGGTGCGCGCTACACCGTGCGCGCGCGGATTTTTAGTTGGCTGACGTTAGTCAGCCTTTCTATAGATGTGCTGCGCGCGCACGGCAGGGAGAGGGGAGCCGACAGACAGCGGCAAAGATGAAGAAATTAATCTTTTCGTGTGTGTGTGTGTGTGTGTGTGTGTGTGTGTGTGTGTGTGTGTGTGTGTGTGTGTGTGTGTGTGTGTGTGTGTGTGTGTGTGTGTCTGTCTGTCTGTCTGCAGAAGTAAAAAAAAAATCTTACTTACACAACATATACACTCATATACGCACACATACACACACATATATACATTACCTGCAGCTCCCGGCACTATATACAGGAAAAGCATGCGGCACGTGCACGCGCGTTCGCATAGGAACGCACGGCCGCATCCTGTAAATAACAGTCCTAAGTCGCTGCTTTGTCTCCTTTAAGCTTTTGTTATCTTCAATAGTATAGAAAATCCTTGCAAAATTCTACATACTGCTTGAAAAGGAACATTCCAGAGCAATGGAGTAATGTCATTGTTCTCCTCATCCACAAGGAGACAAAGACCTCAAGAACTATAGACCAATTGGTCTACTTCCAATCACTTACAAGATTTTTACGAAGATACTAATAAGATGCAACAGACCCTGGATTTTGTCCAGCCTAGAGAACAAGTGGAATATCGCAATGGATACAACACACTGGACCACATCCAAGTGGTACAACAAGTGATTTCCCGAAGTAATGAATACGATCTACCACTCGTGTTGTGATTCGTGGTTTACAAAAAGCACATTTGATTCTGTTTACACCTCAGTGATCCTAGATGCACCAAGACAATATGTTGAAGCTGCACCTTGATATTATACAAAACATGTTACAAGAGTGCCACATCAGCCATTCGATTTATATGAAGATACAAGCCAGGATCAGCATGGTAGTGCAAGGAGACACCATGTCACCAAAGCTTTACACTGCAGCACATGAATTGTTAGACATTAGATTAGGATGAAAATGGTTCAAAATCAGCGGTGAATATTGAGTTCTTTACAATTTGCAGATTACGTTATTTTTGCAAAAAAAATTGAAGAACTTGTCAAAGCAAATAAGTGTCGGCCTCCGTATGAATATCAACAAGACCGAAGTGATGTTCCACAAATGTGTCAAGTCTACGAAGGTTGAAATGGATTTGAGCTAGAAGTAGCCTTGGCTAGCAAATAACAATAGATTAGAAAGTTTTTAATGAAATCAATAGGAGAATTAAGATGGGAAGGATGGAGCGCATTTGGAAGAAACGACAATTTTTCAAGGGAACCTTCCACTGTGCCTCAAGAAAATGTTTTGAACCAGTGTATTTTCCCCGTGCTCACTTATGGATATGAAACTTGGACCCTAAATGCGAAGATCCTTCAGAAGCTTCAGGCAATGCAAAGTATGGAGAAAGGTGTGATGAAAAAAGTCTGTGACCTCACAAGAGTAAAATTAAAATGGCAGTGGGCCGGACATATCGCATGAAGAAATTACCATTGTTGGATAAAGATGTTACTAGACTGGATTCCAAGAGAGATTTAAAAACAACGAACAAAAGTAAGATCGGAGATTGAAATCAGAAAATGTGTTTGAGCAACGTGGAGGAGACGCTTGCAACCGCAATACCTCGAAGATCATTAGAGAGGCCTTCATCCAGCAGTGGATCAATAAGGGCTGACATATATTCTAACAGACTTACTCTGATCTTCAGTAGCTATATCAAATATAGTCAATTGAAAATGAAAATTAGCAAGGTTACGAAGATTAATTTTGTCGATATGTAACTTGAATTGTTCAGCGGGCCCAGCATGCTTTCAGTACATGACTCTTCCTCTCAATTCATGCTAATTTATATCTTTCTAGCAACAGTAGGGAAATGGTCAATAGGAATGCTAAGAAAAGAAAATGTTCACCATCCATGAGTGTTCTGCTTGTTATAATCCGTGACCAAGTCATCAAACCCCCCATCTTCATACTAAGCTGTTTTTTTCCCCCCCTGATTTAAATTTTCGATGGAATTTTCAAGTTTGGGCTGACATCACCCGGCAGGTTCGCCCTCATTGGCTGAACAGCCGCAGGGTGTGGCCTAGTGCTTCGTCACGACTCCTGCTCTCAATTTTCTTGAACAGGAGGTTCTCTCGGCGCAGCGGACCCAGCCCCATTGTGAGGCGGCTCTTGTCCCTGCAGCGTCCGCCACAGCGGAAACTGCAGTAGCCAGCAGAGACCTGGCCTTAGACATACAGAAATAAAACATTAGAGAGTGGGTATTGGAGAAAGGGGGTGGTAGATACATACAAGAAACGGGGGGGGGGGGGGGGGAACAGCACAGTAATAGGTTGACACTTAAATACTTTATCTAGTATAAACTTAGTGTCTGTGAGTGTTTTTGGGGCAATTTCTAAATCTGATGGGAGCCATCTCTAGGGGAGCTAGATCCTTGTATAAGTTTGTGATGGATACCAGTTATTGGTGGGAGTGAGGAAGACTTCCGGTCAGTTCCTAGCAGATACACATTGGTCCCAGGGGGCTACAGGCTCAAAGAGTATATAAATATATATATATATCTATATATCTGACCCTTTATTGTACTCGTTGCCTAGCGGCTGTTCAAGGGTGAGGAATAGAGGAGGGGGAAAACAAAAGCCGGGGGGGGGGGGGTGAAACTGGAAAATAAAGTGAGCATGGATGTGTCTCCCATGAGATGTTCCTAACACTCACCTGCCCTTGGGGAAAAAATCTGGGGTGAAGTAGAACAAAGAAAATGACAAGGGCAACGGTGTCTTTGGGGACACAGACATGGTTGGAGGTAGTGGCCAAGACTCGGGTCTGGCTGCTTGAGCTCCTCGAGCGACTTTGGGCCTTGAGCTTATTGTAAGGATAAGATTATACTATAATCAAATCGTGGGCTTAGACTTCGCTAGTAAACCTTTAGTTACCTTGTATTAACTTTGAGCCCGTAGACATAGCATAATATATCAACATAAAATACATTTGTGTTTACTCTCACCTCACCAGATCTTTGGGTGCAACCTCAGATTATTTAAGATTAGGAAATTTAGATTGACACTTCGGCATATTGTCCTTTAACAGATGAGGTTTTTATGAATCTGGACCTGCTACTCCGCTTGGAGTTTGGTCCCAGTGTCGGGAGTTTTTTTTATTTTTTTATCCCAACCGTAGGCTCTGGGTGGGAAGATCTTCCCAAGGGAACCGTTGACCGGGATGGATCCAAGATTGGTGAGCCCCCACCTCCTGGGATGGGTCCAGGAGTTTGGGGACCAAGGCCTAGATGGTTGAGTAAGGCTTCGCCTTCATCCGGGTTCGTGAGTATCTGGGGTCTTCCATTATTAATTACTACGAGTCCAAAAAGAAATGTCCATCTGCATTTAATTTAGTGGTCTCTTCGTTTCGCTGTCGCCTCTCTGAGATTTCTTCTTTTGGCGAGTGTGGAGGGGTGCCAGGTCCATGTATACCTGAAGGGATATATTTTGGAACTTTAGGTCCCTGGGGCCTCTTGTCACCGAGTTGAAAGCTTCTTTTGTTTTAAAGTAGTGGAATCTCAACACCACATCCCTTGCTCTGTCTCCCGGTTGGGGTCTCATTCTTAAGGCTCTGTGGCATCTGCCCAGGGTAAGAGAGTCTTCTGTAAAATCTGGCAGGGCTTATTTTAGCCATTTGCCCATGAACCCCTCTATTTGATTCCAGGATCCTCCGAATCCGGAGATTATTGCGGCGGTCTCTATTCTCCGCATCCTCCTGTCTCTTTGATGTGTAGGAGCTGGGACTTCACCTCCCTGAGCTCACCGTCCATTAAAGATTGCCGGGTGATTGTGACGTCAACCTCGGATTCCAAGGAGCTAGTGCGTTCCCCAAGGGAGGATATTTCCTCTTTAAGATCCTTCACTGCTGTTTGAATCAGAGATTCAATTTTAGATAGACATGTCCTCCTTTGTAGAGAGATTTTCGATCTCTACTGCTGGTTCAGAGTTTTGAGCGTTCCACAGGGGGTCCTCTCCCCATTCCGCCTGTTGCGGTGTTGATCGACCTTGTCTAAAATATTCACGAAACTCGCTGTGTTTTTATTTTTGATGGGTCTAACCGCTTTCGAAGCCATGTGAATGGGACGTATCCTTTTACCAGCGGCCAGGTCGCAGAGAAGTCACCGGGTCAGTTTGTTTGTTAATCTCTTGATTTTGAGTCTGAGAGGGTTTTTTGCGGCTGAATTTAGGGATATATATCTCCTTTTTTTCTTTCTTTTTTTTCTGAGGAGCTGACCTAGCATGCAACTGCACAGTTTTCAGTCTTGGCCACGCCACCATCGATTGACAGGTTTTGGGGGGGGGGGGGGGGGAGGCGTGTTAACTATTCTTTAGGAATGCCTTGTGGAACTGTGCCCTGTCTAGCACTTGAGTAATGAACAATGCTGGGTGGATATTGAACATTATCACGTTTTATCTGCCCACGAGTTTCACTTTGGGAAAGTCTCCGAAGCACAAAGTTTCTATAAAAACGAGTCGGCCTTTATTAAAATTGGTGGTGGCTCTTGCCTTTATTGTATAATATCTGGGGGTAAATGCTGAGATCACAGAGCTTTTGAAATTAACTAAAGTTCATTGGTATTTTTGGTCTTTATCTTGATTCTAATACTTGCAAAACATAAGTGTTCCTGCTTAAAAGGCCAGAAAACGGTAGTACTATTTATTATGAGCTGTTCAGGTAATGTTATGGGTCATGGTCACAGTATTAAATCTCAGGCTGTCAATTAGTGGCTCACTACCAGCTCTGGATACTTGACTGTCGCCCACACAGGCTGCTAAATTCAAAACAATTTTTTTTTCTGATCATGTATTTGTGAAGTGTTCCTGCCTTTGGGGATAACAAAAGATTTTACCTTTTGCAGTATTCCCTTTATGGCCTCCTGCGTCTTTGCTCAAGCTCCGCTGGGGCTTTTTACTTAATAGTTTTTTTGTAGATGCATATCTAGAACAATGAGCACATATTTGAGGAATCTGTAGTGGTGCTACTGGACTATTGCACAATTGTAACCAAGTTCTGCACACAGAACAATCTAAGAGACTTATGGCAAGTGATAAAGAAATAATGTATCGATCCGTTTGTCTTCCGTTTTAGAGTGAACCAATATTTCCTCACTCCACACGCAGCCAGCTCTTGACACCCTTTCTCACCCTGACTTAAGGTTGTGCAATATACCAGTATGATCGTAATACCGCGATAAAATCTAACGGTATGCCGATATGGGAGATGCGTTGCTATCACAGTATTACAATAGTGTGGGAGTGAGAAGCACCTTTTTGAAGTTGCCTCGCTCTAGCGTCTCTCACGGAGCTGCAGACGGACTTAGTACAATGCGTCCGGCTATGTTTCTCACTGCAGGGAGGTCGGGGGAGGAGCGTGCTTCTCACTGCAGGAAGTGAGGCGGGGGAGGAGCGTGTTTCTCACTGCAGGAAGTGAGGCAGGGAGGAGCGTGCTCACTGCAGGAAGTGAGGCGGGGGAGGAGCGTGCTTCTCACTGCAGGAAGTTAGGCGGGGGTGGCGGTGTCTGGCAACCGTGAATGACAGCTGCGGGAAGAACGATAAAACTCCTCTCCTCACTAGCTCTTAACTCTTCCACTTAACCACCTTTTCTCCCTGGGACTCTCAGCCTCTCCCTCCCCCCCTTCCCCCCAACATCAGAGGTCCTTAACCCCTCTTCCTCCCTGTCTGTGTTACCTGTAGCTTGTATTTCAGTGAGGAATTCTATCTTCGCTTCCAAGCTTCACATTGGTTCTAGAACACAGTGTACTTTATATCAGGGGTAGCCAATTCCACTCCTCAATGGCCACCAACAGGTCTGGCTTTCAGGATATCCCTGCTTCCAGGATATCCCTGCTTCAGCACAGGTGGTGCATTCGACCCCTGAGCCACTGATTGAGCCACCTGTGCTGAAGCAGGGATATCACGTAAACCTGATCTGTTGGTGGCCCGTGAGGCCTAGAGTTTTCCACCACTGATAGATGTGGTTGTTCCTGGTCTTTCGAACTGTTTCCAGCCGTTGATATTCCTGTTATTTTATAACCTGTAATTACAAAAAGATGTTTCACAATTGGGAAATAAAGTTTTTGTGTTTGTTTTTTGCAACCATTAGGTGTATTATGCCAAGAAGAAGCGTAGAGCCCAACAAGTGCCGCCCGAAGACTCGAGCACGAAGAAGGAGAGGAAGGTGTTCAATGATGGATTTGATGATGACAACTACGACTACATTGTGAAAAATGGTGAAAAGTGGATGGACAGATATGAAATAGACTCCCTCATTGGAAAAGGGTCCTTTGGACAGGTGTGTGGCTTGCACGATGATATGATTCCTATCCAGACATGCTTTCATTTCTGTCCAGACAATATTTTAAAGTTTGTTTAATTCCCAAAATGGGTAATTTTACAGCATTATTATCCACTAGTAAGTTTACAGCATGCTGCAGTGCAGTGACGGATATTGTCGCTGTAAAGGTAAAACTCAAGTGCATTTTTGACAAACTTACTAAATGCACTTCCTGATGTGGAGTTTTTCAATAGTATTTAGAAATTCAAGTGCCTATTTAGTCGTAGTTCAGAGTTACCGAAACACAAAACTCATTACTTATGATTTTGAAATCCTGTCAAAAGACATTTAATCGCTTTTCCCTCAGTACTCAAATGTAGTTAATGACTTTTACCTCTACAACGAAGATATTATCTTGACACGTTTCCAACAACTAACGTTGTATCCACAAAGCAGCATTGTAACTTACTCGCACTCTGAAAAAAAGCAGCCAGGTAACTGGTATTGTTTTTGCCCATGAGTCTGTTCAGCCGGTTTCGTACCAATATTGTACAATAAAATCCCTGAACATTTCAGTTAGCAGGAGCCTATAAAAGTTCCCCCCTCGGTAGTACTAAAAAGACGGCATCCATAAGAGATTTTGTTTGTAATTCGCCCAAAGGGAAACGGTTTCTCCCCTGACAGAGGCAGTTTAGATAAATGCACCAACTCCCAAGACTGGACTTTGGGTCGCCACGGTTGAAGGAACCCCCCATATTGTTTGTTGCCTCAAGATAACATACAGATGTAGTTCGTCTCAATGCTTCCGGATCCGCGGCTCAAAGCGTAACGCCGCTGCTCCGGAGATGATGCTGCAGGGGGGATCCATGCTTCCGGATTGGACCGCCACAGCGATCATCCTCCAGCTCCGGATCAGCTGTGGTCGCGCAACTTGTGCTGGTGCTTTAAACAACACGACTTGCTACACCTGTATGATGATTTTACTTCACTTCCTGGCCTCCTTAGAAGAATGACGTTTCCACCCTGTATTCGTAGTCACGGCACGGGTATATCTGTTTTTCCTTTGTGCCCTTCCAAAGGATCTCTAGCAGTGAAGTGCTTAATTGTCTCATTGGAATTTACATTTCATAGTTGACACTTTAACAGACGTGGCCTTGTGACATTAGTAGATGGCCTCGTCTACTACTAAGTGACGCATACAACATTATTTTCTGTTGGCTTTAGGTTTTTTTTAATATTTCCACAACTACTGTTTGCCAGCTACGTGCTAACTAAACTTCTTTTCCATTTGGATTTTCAGGTGGTGAAGGCCTATGATCATCATGATCAGGAATGGGTAGCTATTAAAATCATCAAGAATAAGAAAGCCTTTTTGAACCAGGCCCAGATTGAACTGCGACTTCTTGAGCTTATGAACAAACATGACACAGAAATGAAGTATTACATAGGTAACGTATTTAGGAACCGAGCCTAGCGTATTGACCAATGTTTGCACAAGCTGCAATAAAAGGTCTAGTCATAATTATGTCTTATAGTTTTAGCTTAAATTAGTTATATTAAGCATACCGTACCTTGGATGTGTATTTTACTTTCAGTGCAGTAAATCATTGATAAATTCTGGAAACTGTATTTTAGTATTCATCTTTAATGTGAATACCGGTGACTACATTTAAAAAATATATATAAAATACATAATTATTTGGGGATTTTTTTTAGCTGAATGATTCCGCTTTAGTTGAATGATCATTTTTAGTTGAATGATTTCCTTGACTTCAGTTTCAACCTCAAAGTACATGCACATATATTTACAGTGACTAAAATGTCTATGCTTTGACAGCATGTGTTTTGTTTGCTATATAAATCTTCTTGCTTTCTTTTAAGTGGCTTCTTATGCTTTGCAGTGCATTTAAAACGCCACTTCATGTTTCGGAACCATCTTTGTCTGGTGTTTGAGCTGCTCTCATACAACTTATATGACCTTCTAAGAAACACAAACTTTCGTGGAGTTTCCTTGAACCTTACCCGCAAGTTTGCCCAGCAGCTTTGCACAGCCCTGCTCTTCTTGGCTACTCCTGAACTTAGTATCATTCATTGTGACCTGAAACCAGAGAACATACTCCTCTGTAACCCTAAACGAAGTGCAATCAAAATCGTGGACTTTGGCAGCTCCTGTCAACTTGGACAAAGGGTATGTTTATCACAGGTCTCTCTCTCTCGTCCCGTCTCTCTCTTCGCCCCGTCTCTCTCTCTCGCCCCGTCTCTCTCTCTCTCGCCCCGTCTCTCTCTCTCTCTCTCACCCCGTCTCTCTCTCGCCCCGTCTCTCTCTCTCTCGCCCCGTCTCTCTCTCTCTCGCCCCGTCTCTCTCTCTCTCGCCCCGTCTCTCTCTCTCGCCCCGTCTTTCTCTCTCGCCCCGTCTCTCTCTCTCTCGCCCCGTCTCTCTCTCTCTCGCCCCGTCTCTCTCTCTCTCGCCCCGTCTCTCTCTCTCTCGCCCCGTCTCTCTCTCTCTCGCCCCGTCTCTCTCTCTCGCCCCGTCTCTCTCGCGCCCCGTCTCTCGCTCTCTCTCTCTCGCCCGTCTCTCTCTCGCCCGTCTCTCTCTCGCCCGTCTCTCTCTCGCCCGTCTCTCTCTCGCCCGTCTCTCTCTCGCCCGTCTCTCTCTCGCCCGTCTCTCTCTCGCCCGTCTCTCCAACAAGAGAGTTAAAATGTGCTAGTTACACGTGCTCAGCATGTTGGTCATTGAGATAACAAAAATGTACTCCAATGGAAAAGTAAAGGGTTCCACTCATTACAATACTCTTTACTCTTTTATAATGCAATGCTGTTAATCTGCATGTGAGACTTTCGCACCACACCTTCTGTCATGATTGTAATTCACTGCCAGAACCCAGATTATTTATTTTCACCAACCATGCTTCAGTTTTCACTTGGTAAAGTCTTTTGACGTGTCATTTACATCTGTTCCTTGAAATGGGTTAACAATGAAGATTTTGACTTGCATGTTTAATACTGTATGTGCATCAGTCACACTCCCTTTCCATAATTCTTAATAAGCAATGGAAAGTTTGATGTATTCATGAATTCTGTATTTTTCTGGTTTTGACCGCAGAATAATAAAACATTATATATATTTTTTAATTATTTCAAAGATCTACCAATATATTCAGAGCCGTTTTTATCGTTCACCTGAAGTTTTGCTGGGAATGCCGTATGACCTAGCAATAGACATGTGGTCCCTCGGGTGTATTTTGGTGGAAATGCACACAGGGGAGCCGTTATTCAGTGGATCTAACGAGGTAAGAAGTGCTTAAAATGTGTTGTACCCCTGTAAAGAATAACTGCTTTTATGTTAAACCAAATGTCACCTTTCAGCTAAACCACTGATAAAGTGGAACTAGCACAAACATCATTTGTTTTGTTTTTTTACATTTTTTCACGTATTGATCATTTTGTCATTCAAAATAGTGGGTTACCTGTTTCTTTACTTAATCAGGGCTTCCCATAAGTGCAATGCCATAATAGATACAAATGTAAATTGTCCACCGTACTATTCATCCCAGTGCAAATTTAGTTCCATGGCTATAAAACATTATGGGCTAAACGTGTTATCGGGCATAACCAAAACATGTTCTCTTCTGAAAATTTCAGGTGGATCAGATGAATAAGATAGTGGAGGTACTGGGTACTCCCCCTAACCACATGCTGGATCAGGCTCCAAAAGCACGGAAATATTTTGACAAGCTTCCTGAAGGACCGTGGACTGTAAAGAAAAACAAAGATATCAAAAAGGTAAAGATTTCAGTGTTTGTGGATCTTTTTGCTCTCACAAAGTAGAGGTGGGAGCGTCCTTGCAAACAATGATACCCAGTATACTGGTATTAGAACTGCTAACAGAAGTAGAACCCGTAAGATAGCAGCATAGTACAGTAAATGCACAGCCACATGGTTTCCTGCCCTAGAGGATGTTCCAGGCATTTAGGTTTCAAAGATCACTGATGTTTGGTTTTAGTCAAATTATTGAAGGAAGTGACAACTGTAACTAGGCGTAACCATGTTGTGAAGATACCTCACAGGGTGTCCCTTTTACATTAATGCAATGTTGGCGTGTTTATTTTTTAGGACTACAAGGTGCCAGGAACACGTAGACTTCATGAAGTTCTGGGTGTGGAGACGGGAGGCCCTGGTGGTCGCAGGGCAGGAGAGCAGGGACACTCGCCATCAGATTATCTCAAATTCAAAGATTTAATTCTGAGGATGTTGGATTACGACCCCAAAACAAGAATCACCCCATTCTATGCTCTTCAGCACAACTTCTTCAAGAAAACGACTGATGAAGGGACAAACACTAGTAATAGTAACTCCACAAGCCCTGCAATGGACCATAGTCACTCAACCAGTACAACCAGTTCTGTGTCCAGCTCAGGTGAGCAATTGGCAAATCTTTACCAATCCATTTTTTCCCTGTCCGATATTTGATGAATTTATTTGAAGCTTTCTGTGTATCGGATCTTATTATGCGTCAGCAGCTTTACTGGTTGGTAATGCTCAAGGTGCGGAAAGGAATTGTTAGGGTTCTCGGGTGCCTTGCTCGGCCTTGTCTGCTATGCCACATAAAGCGATAGTTGGGAAAAGTTAATATGGACACGATGTATTGTGGGTGTATACCTGGGTCACGCAGGCTATGATCGGCAACACATTTTCTTTTTTGGAGACAGGAATATAGAACAGATTTAATTTTTGGGGGCTTTGCAACCATCCAATAAATAGTCAAATGCCATCTTCTACCACATATAAACAGTTCTTTGTAGGTTGGCTTTGCAGTGACAGATAATATACATTGTTTCATTGTATAAATATGCTGCATCGATTACCTTTTCTGAAGGAACATCCAGTTTCATATTGATATTTATTTTTGCAGTTAGGTTGATTTCCGATTTCTTGGATATTAGCTTGGCTGTTGTCATTTCGGAGACACTACGTGTGCATCTGTCATGTGAAGATGTAATGTTCTGAGCAGCGTATTCCGAAAAGTCCCCGTTGTAATCCACCTCTTTGCAAATGCATCTGTTATTGTCATTGCTGACTAGCACATTTAGTATGATGTGTAGGCTTGTTTTTTGGAATTGCTTGTTCATTAAGATACTACTTTAATCCACAGTGGACACTGTTAAAAACTAAATGAGGGCAAGACCCCTTCGCTCACAAAAATAGTTCCTAAAGCATTAGATTGGCTTCCTTATGTTAGCCTACTTAAAGCAAACTCTTAACTATTTTACGGTCTTTGGGAAAAGCTCTCTCTCCCTCCATCCATCCATCGTCCTCCATGGTAGGGGAGTAGAGGAAGACTTGGATAATGATCTGACACCAACATGGTATAGAGAGATGAGATTAAAGGGATCTCTCCTAAAGCTTAATTTTACCATGTTTGCAAACCAACTTATAAGGCATATTTTACCTATTTTAAAAATAAAATGGTTGGGGGTGTTTCTGTCCCTTAGATTTAACTCCTTAAACAGTTGCCATTATATCTGTTTTTTGTTCTGATGTTGAACTGCACAAGTTTGCAGTGACTGACAACTATATTGTGACCTTTTTTGATTTGAGTATGCTTCACCTTAGCACATTATTCTGCCATCTCTTCCCTCTGCCTCATTTCTTTCCAAGGGAAGTAGCTTTACACCCAGCGATCTCAAAATGAAACCCGTCTATACTTGCTGGAATTTAATTGCAACTGTCTAGGAGAACCTGTATCCAGCTTGCATATCTGCATACTTCCACTCTCACAATCGACATAAAAACAAGGGACGGCTTGTCCCAAGTAAAGGAGATCGCTACTTACAAACTTCTTGTGATCAATTCCTAGTAGATTTATTGTAGAGAGAGCAACATTAGTAGCTGTTTCTCTACAATAAATCTACTAGGAATTGATCGCAAGACATTTTTAAGTAGTGGTTTACTTTTGCTTGGGGCTAGCTGTCTCTTGTTTTTGGGTCAATTTAGTGGTGGTGACTACAAACCCACAATGTATACTTCAGGGTGGGTTATCGGGATTATTTTGCGCCTCTTTTTTTCTAAAGTGCAAGTCTTTAAAGTACAGCTGAACTCTGTTATAACGCTGTGCTCGGGGTCCACCCAATCAGAGCGCGTTGTAGCGGATCGCGCTGTAACAGTGTTGAGCTGTAATAAGAAAATGTGAATCTATTGGGACCCAAGGGAAAACTGCACGTTTATTAAATAAACAAGATGGTGCATATTGTATCATTTTCTCTCCTACATTGTTGTAGTTAAAATAATTGTACTGCTTGCTAACTACAGATTCTTGTTTTTACTGCAGGAGGATCGAGTGGCTCTTCTAATGATAACCGTAATTACCGGTACAGCAACAGATATTATAACAGTGCTGTTGCCCATACAGATTATGAGATGCAGAGTCCACAGGTATGCACCTGATCAATTTAATAAGAGCCGTGTGTGCCTATTTAGTTGCCATATAAAGTAGCACAGGTTTCCTTCATCTCCGTCTGCTGGCTTTATTTTCTATTCAGTTTAGTATCACAATTTACAGTAGCAAATTAACGTTCTAGTAGCCTTTTTGGCCCTGGAAACGTGTACAAGTGCTTCCTGTGTCTGCCCACACATGTACTAGCTTTGGGAATTTATTTGAACGAGGTTTGTCTGACTGCAAGACCATCGCAGTCCTACACCAGGCAAACCCTGCTTCAGACACTAGTGATAGAGAAGGTTGTGGAGAAAGGCAATACACTGTACACTTATTGTACACTTGAATAAGAGACCTGTGAAGCCTCTAGTGTTCTGTATACACCATTACAACAAGTATGAAGATTTCTGATGTTTGGTCCATGAACAAATCACAACTTGTAACAAATCCAAGACCAATAATCTACTGGAACTTTGAACTGACAAAGCATAAGGTTCCCAATCTCCAAATGGTCTTATGCCTTAATCAAGCACTATAAAAAAAAATATCCAAGCGTCAAAGTCCTTTTGTTTGTCTCCACTGTTGCTTGAGTCTTAACTTGGGCGTAGCCATCCTTGTGGCATTATCCATCGATATTGATTAAATTTGTATCCATACGGTGTGCATTCTCCCAACATTCATGTAATCCTTTTTGTAGGATTATAAAATGTAAACTCCCTTCCTCTTTCTGAATGTTGTCTATTTCAAGTCTCATGCTCACAATATTCATTCCTGCATCTTCTGTTATTACGTTGTTGACTCCAGTGTTTTTCGTTTTTGTTTGATTTCTTCCATGTAGGCTCATTCTCAACAGCAGATGAGACTGTGGGCCGGTGGAGATGTTCCCATCACCAACAGCGATTCCTCCTACCCTCAGATCTTACCTCACAAACCGACTCCCAGTCAGCCGCAACATTTTCACGGAAATGAACCACATCATCCTCACCCGCTGTATCATCACGCAAACCGGCCACACTACCATCGGCAACTCATCACCTCCTCCTCTCCGCAAATCCCAGAGTCCATGGAGCTCAGCTTGGGACACAGACATCCCCAGTCTTCCTCTTCCTTGCATCCACATCACCCTAGCTTAGACTGCACTCCGTTTGGCTCCTCAAACTTACACTTAGGGGTTTCTGCTTTTCGGACTAGAACAGTCAGTGGGCATAACGATTCAGGTGTGCCTCTGAATTACCCCTACTCTAGCAACACATCCAGCATGGTTGGACCACCTCATATCCGAAACAGGACGGAAACTGAAGAGAGTGCTATGTTAGGCGTTTGTGTCCCTCAGAGTACAGCAGCAAGCTCTTGATGATTCTTTAATGTAAAATTAAAGCCATACCAATAATAGAAATACTGCATTCGGAGGAGGGCTGACAGGCTGAAGGGTGGGGGTTGTGGAAAGGGGTGAGCTGGCTTTTATCACAACCATCAAAAATGTCAAGGTGTAGCTGTTAATGTGAATTGTTTATTTATTAAAAAAAATCACTACGAGAGGAGTGTGAAGTGTGTGTGACCATGAGAAGCAGTTTTAACAGACTTCAATGGGACTGCTTTTTTTCCCTTTTTTTTTTATTTTATTTTTTTTAAATTGCTTTTATGACACACTGGTAAAAGTTATCCTGTGCAAAGACTTCAAGACATTTCCAATGCTTCCATTTCTATCATAATTTCCTCTTCTGAAGAAGCAGGATATCCAGACTTACTTTGCACGTCAGTGAACTCGTTTACAGGCCAAACGTCACTCTGCAGAACACTGTCTGTGCCAGTTTACCTTCGCTGCCATTTTACCATTCATACAGATTCCTGTGTTGTCCCCACCCCACTTTATACCAACCTTGCTAGGGTGCAAGTACTGCACTTCTTCACTGGAATAACCTTGGCTGCTTAACTCCACTCTCTCAACTGGAATTGCTGCTAAAACTCTTAACAGTTTGCTTTATATAAAAAAAAAAGTCCCCCTAAAGGTTCCCATGTCTTTTATTTATGACTTCATACTCGGTCGGTTTTAGCTGTTTCTGGAAAGATTTTTAGGAGCCATTTTTTCCTTTCTTATTTTACAGATGAATGCTGCAGAAGTTCAGTGTCCTTTTCTCCCCCTCCCTCTCCTGTTTCTTTACTTTAACTTACCATTTTCTTTGCACACTGAATTCTGGTTTTAACACTACAAAATGTTTTTATATCTGCATATTTTTTTTTTTTGTTTTTTAAAGATTTTGTTTATTCCCCTTTTTTTTTAAAGATTTTAATATTTCCCAGCCTCTTATGTTCAACATGCCTAGTAATGGCAATCCTTAATGGGTTAATGTAAGAGACACTAAGCCCGTGCTTCAGTATTAATACCAGTCACTTACAGTGCTAGGTGCTGTAACGTAGGGATTTTTTATTTTTATTTTTTTTCACGGCTTTCAAAATGTAAAGACGAGCCTGTCCTTTCATATCTCTGTGGATAGTAACGTACTGTTTTATTTTTTATTTTATTTTTTATTTATTGTACCAAAGATGGTATTGAGGCATCACTTTAAAATATCAGACATGTAAAATGATTGTCTTTTAAATGTTTCCTTTTTCTGTTCTTACGTGTTTAATTGGGCTTAAAATTCTGAATCATGTGTAGTTGCTGTTGGACTCCAGGGCCTTTCACATTCATGTTTGTTTCAAGTATTGTGGGTGTTTTGGAGGATCCTAAAAATAAAGTAATAGACAGCTACAGAAGATCAAGAGGTCAGTCTGATTGTCTGGAAACTTGAAACTACTTATAAAGCATCATTAAGAGCGAACCCGTTACCCATGTTGTAAAATATTTTCACAATGCTCGATTTTGCTTTGGTAATAAAAAAAGGAAATAGACATGTCTGTTAACAAATATGAAAGTTTATTATTTTGCTGCCGGAAGGGCTTTCCGTGCCGTACGTCGAAGACCCCTTTGGCAGCAAATGGGTGAATGTTAACCCATTTTATGGGGGTGTAACTATACAAGTAGAGAAAATAAA
Organism: Ascaphus truei; assembly: GCF_040206685.1. Classification (NCBI taxonomy): domain Eukaryota; kingdom Metazoa; phylum Chordata; class Amphibia; order Anura; family Ascaphidae; genus Ascaphus; species Ascaphus truei. The sequence continues at coordinate 126,850,817 of NC_134488.1, forward strand.
TAAATAAAATCACACATTGACATTTCCAAATCTATGTATGCCAAACTTCTTCTATTAGGACTTTTCTGTGTATCGTCTGGCATGCTTGTTATCCATAAATTTACTATGCTATTTTTATTTCTGCTTTTGTATATCAGAGTTTATTAATGTTTATGCACATTTACTCTAGTAAAGAACATTTTCTTAAAGCCTCTAATTTAAAATGTATAGCAGTGTGACATTCTATAGGCTATAAGTTGACTTATTTTGAACAAACTGTTTTTGTTTTACTTTGGGGGGGGGGTTCCCTTATACCTGTTTTCTGTGGGACACATTTGCAAAAAGTTACTTACCATATTCTGCGCAGTGTTACAGGGTTGTTTTGCTTGTGCGACTAAACGGACTGAAATGATCTAGACACTGTTCTTTTCACCATTAACTTCACACATTTCCTCTCTTTCAGAGCCATGAAATCCAATGTGGTTTCTAATGCAATAACCGCATAGGCACGAGGGAGTGTTTCTTCCAACTATGGGGCACCTGCATCAAGTGCTGGTACGAGTTATCGCACCTGGTGCACTATTTAAATAACTCCCATTAACGTCAACTGGAGCTGACGCCGGGATGGGTGCAGTAGCTCGTAGCAGCACGTGTTACCGGTGCCCTTATATCCTTGGCCCCCCACAGCCCTACCCTTGATGGTTTCCCCCACGATGTGCCTTTCTCAGAAGTCCCCACTGTTAAAGTAGAAGCCAGCTGTCTACTGTACATCAAATTAGCAAATGCGGTACTGCTTTGCAGTGATTCATTTTGCAGCGAATCTTGCGGGGTTTGGTGGTGCGCAATAGTGTGTAGTAAAGAAATAATTTAATTTTTAGTCCGCACCAAAAGTTCTTTTTCCATTGAGCAAATGTTTTATTTTCTGCACACACACTCGTAGCCCAATGAAGAATCCACCCACCTTTATTATACCTTTTATATCTCTGAAGTATTACAAGGAGCGTAGAAGAAATTGATGGGGTCAGCAGCTGCGACTATTGACAGAAGGGCAGTAATGCATATTGTGGCTGTGTCCCTTGGGAGAAACGATACTGGTGTACTAAAAATGTGCAAACTGTTTTTCGACTCCTACACAAATTAAACATCTCCCTTGAGGTCACTCAAATTTGCAGGTTTGACTCCAGAAACGTAATGATTTTGCAAAACTTTTCACGGTTTAAAAGATATAAAAAGAAAAAAGTACAACTTAATTTATTGAAATTTACATGGTATTCAGAGAATGAAGCTATTGCTCATCTTTCATTTAGCACGGTTACAGGGTCAAAGCATGCCAAATATGAACTGCTTTAGGATCTTGCATGGCGCTTGTTCGTCAAATAATTATCCTAAGCGGGCAATGGATTTTTGTTTTTGTATCCACTGTAATTCCTCAAACATCACATGCAAGGTAAAAATGTAATTTCTTGATGTCCTAGACAAGTTTCTAACTTTTTTTTTTTTTATTAAGGAACCCAATAATTGTATTGTGAAACCCCAACCCCCTCTACTGGTGTCTGAGATAAAATGCATTGTACGAAACCCCAACCCTCTCTAATAGCATATCTGAGATCAGATGCATTGTAAGGAACCCCAACCCTCTCTAATAGCACGTCTGAGGTCAGATGCATTGTAAGGAACCCCAACCCTCTCTAATAGCGCGTCTGAGATCAGATGCATTGTAATGAACCCCAACCCTCTCTAATAGCGCATCTGAGATCAGATGCATTGTAAGGAACCCCAACCCTCTCTAATTGTGTATCTGAGAGAAGATTCATTGTACAGGCTGTATTTTGTAAAAATTTCAAATAACCTGAAACCGGCAGGGAACCTTTTTTAGAGGTGCCGGCCGGGAACATGTTGAAAAACACTGTCCTAGATAAACGAATCGGCTTCTCCTTACAGCTGGAGTGCACACTTCTTCCTTTCAGTGTGTTGGGCATTCTCATTACTTCCAAGGAAGAGGAATTGGTAATGAGGACTGGTTGGCTCTCAAACTTAGAGTAGGTCCTGCTACCAGTGATTTCCTTACAATCAATTGAAAATTGTGTTCATTTTTTTTTAATGTATTTATTTTCTGTAGGTTCTCTGAGAATTACTTTCTGATAAGTGTAAATAAAATATATATATATATATATATATATATATATATATATATATATATATATATATATATATATATATACACACACACACTTAATATTCGCAATCCCATTACTTTATAAAGAGCAAGAGTTATCTGTTGCATCTAGTGCCAACAGTCTTAATCACGAAATAGAATATGTAGAGGCCTCACAATGCATTTGGTTCCTATGGAAATATTTGCAACAAATATATATAACTTTTTAAAAAGTTGCTCTTCACCAACGTTTAGCTTAGCCAGGTTGAAGGACCATCCTTTTAACGGCGTATTACACACTGAAATTATGGAGAACTGCTCATAAAAAAATTAATAATGTCCAAACTTCAATCCGGTGGACATTATATTTGCCTGCAACACATGTTACTGCTCATATATAAAAATAAAACTTTTTATTGTATGTATATCTTTATTTGTATAGCACCATCCATGTATATGGTGCTTTACAGCAGTAACATATGACAAAACAATAGGAGATCTAATGGAAATAAGGGCTTCAGTCAAAAATAACCCGAAGGCGTCACTGCCCTGAAGAGCTCAACATCTAAGGCCTTGGGCATGGTCAGCGCTTATGCGCTGAGGCGTGCTGCTGCTCGGCACCGAGCCCCTGCAGCCGCAATGAGCGGCTTTAGGAGGGGCTTCGGTAAGCGTGTGTCTGACGGAGGTTTGAAATTTGGTGCTCGCTGGAGCGCAGCGCAGGGCCGGTCACGTGAGCGGTTCGCCCAACGAGGGCAAACCAGCTCTGTGATGTCACTGGCCAGCCCCCAGACACGCCCACGGATGGTGCGCTGTGTAAGGCCAGGGAAAGCACCGCTTTCCCGGGCTGAGGCGCGCTTAGGCTCAGGATCAAAGCATTATGTCCCAGGCCTAAGTGGGGAGAATAGACAGATGAGGGTGTGTATGTAAGGTAAATGTATAGGATCAGCCATGGGAGCTACTAAAATGCTTCATTAAAGAGGCCTTAAAGGTGGAGAGGTGATTGTGGGATAATAAAGGGTATTCCAGAGGTGTGGGGCAGTGAGAGGTTTTATGCAGGAGTTTGCTTTCGATACAAAAGGGGTAGACCGAAAACTTTCTAGAGCCGAACGCAAGAGGCTAGTAGGCATATAGTTAGAAATTAGGGCTGAGATGTAGGGGGCAGAGGAGTGGAGCCTTTAGAGGAGAATGTTGTAAGTAATAGGTGTACGTTGTGGTTTTTGTTAAAATAAATAGCTACCCTAACATTTAATGTGTGGTAAGTAATAAGGGATTTAATCGGAAGCCAGGAGGGATCTCGGCAGGAGAGAAGCGGAGACAGATGTAGGAGAGGGTAGTAGAAGGCTACAATAGCGAAGACGTGAGAGAATAGACCTCGGCCAGGCTCCCTGCTGGCGTGCTGAGGCGCAGGGGAAGCGGGTGCTTTCCCTGGCCTTGCGGTTGCTTACCGCACGCGCTGTCAGCGGTGGGGTGGTCGCGTCACTGGCCGGGGGCGGGCCAGTGATGTCACGGAGCTGGATCGCCCTCATTGGGCGAACCGCTCACGTGACCGGGCTGTCGCGCCGGCAAGCGGGGGAATTTTAAATTCCCCAAAGACCTACGCTTCCGCGCGCTTGCGGAAGCGTAGGCGAGCCCCTACTAAAGCCGCTCTAATTGCAACTGTAGGGGCTCAGTGCTGAGCGGGAGCGCGCCTCAGCGCGCTTCCGCAAGCAAGCACTAAACATGGCCTAGGCCTAAGGAAGGGTAAGTGTAGAGTTTTAGCAACAGAGTGACAGGAAATTTCGTAACTAATATTACAGAGAAAAAAATCACAGGTTTTTGGCTACATTGTGAATGTGAGGGAGGAGTCACGTGATGTAGGCAGCATGGTTGTGATACTGGGTGTATAATAGTGCTGCCAACAGTAACGGACAAAGGGGCAGTACCAGGCATAGGAGGAAGTATGAGGAACTCTGTCTTTGACATGTTACGTGTCAGTCATCAGAGGGCGATTCAGAGACTTGTCTGTAAAGCAGGTGTTAGGTCACGGATTAAAGAACATTTGTGTGTTTTCAGCATAGAGCTGACATTTGAACCCAAAGGATGTGAAGAGGTCACTTATAGAGTGTATAGAGAGAAAAGAGAGGAGGATCAAGGTAGGCTTGGGCAATATACCGATAGCAAAGTAATATCACGGTGATAAAAATGGACGGTAACTACCCTTACCATTGTTCATTATGGCATTATTCCTATCTGCTGTCTACTTGTTAGCTCACACGCTGCAGCTTAAAGCTACAGTCCAAGCAATATCCTACATGTTTTTTTTTAATAAATCAGGTCTGTACTATGAGAATATTTGTAGCAATTTTTTTTTAAAAACAACGCTGAGTAACATTTTTTATATATTCTTATGTAACAAGTATTTTTTGTTTCTATAGCAACCATTTACAAAGTCACATCCCCTTCCTAAACAGGCTCTAGCACACCCCTTTTTGAGCCCTGCCCCCTCTAGCAGTGCACCAATTATATCTAGTGACTGTCTGGTCACATGATCTTCCCCACAGAACTTTGTCATATTAATATGCAAATGCGTTCCACTGACTGCTGAATACTTCTCTGCAGCCATTTAGTGAACCCCCGAGCCGAATCTTCGCCAATCGATCACAGAACGGATCGTTCGGCAACTTAGCTAATTACTTATCATTGTGTGGATTGTATTGATGCACATATTAAAGGGGGGTGGGGGGGGGGACAGCTTTGATTACTGCTTGTCGAGTGTGGAGCAAACTCCAATAAATTCCTCCCTTACCCACACGCTTCTCCTAACCACTTCCACACACACAGCCCTCGCTACCCCCTTCCCGAGTCGCACTTCTGCTGTAGGCAGAGAGAGTGTGGGCGGGTCTGGAAAATCCGTGACAGCTGCAACATGTGAGTCTTTAAAAGGAATCCTACTGCTGGTAATCTCATCCTCTTGCCTTTTAACCCCATCCTCCTCCCATTCTTAACACTTTCCTTCCTGCATGCCTTAGGCTCCTACACCCCCCTTAGCCCTCTGCACCCCTTTATGTCTCATAATCCCCTCCACCTCTCCCCTCTCACCCCCCCCCCATCCCTTTTAACGCCACCATGCCTATAAGCCCTCCACCATGCTGTGTTCAGAAGAGGGGGGCTAATGATGGGCATGGAGAAGAAAGTCAGGCTTTACTGTGCTTTTAGTTCACATTGTAAAATACATTTCATTTATAAAATTTAAAAAAATGCTAAAATGGTACTGTGTTTGCTTTTTTTACATTTATTAAGATGAAATGCATTTTCGTTAGTTCAGGATTCCTGAGTATATCTGTGGGTATAAAGGTTGCGTAACCCATCACAGCCCTCGGCATCTTGGAGCAGCAGCAGCAGAAGCAGGGAGAGACACCGGAATGGACTCCTTGTATGTTGCTGGGAATGAGCCATTGACAGAGCTGCAGCAGATATACTACGACTCCCAGAAGCCCCTGCTGCTGTAATAGGAACATGTAACATGCTCCGACCATGGGCTTAGGGAGAGAAAGGAAAAGGGTCATAGGACCATATTGGAGTCCGTGGGTCTATGGAGAGCAAGGTGTGCGGAGGTGACTAGAGAAAGAGACAAGACTTTCCCCAGAGAAGGAGGCAGTAACTAATCCTTACCCGCAGGCACGGGGATTCTGACAAGGACTGCTAGACCGACCGCCGTCTGTGCTACCCCTGTTGAGAGGGACAGATTCGCCAGCGGCACATAGCAGCTTATTGGCCGCTCCCCACGGAACCGGGCTGCCCAGAGCCCAATAAAGGGAAGGAGAAGTGTGAATAATTTGAGACAACTGAGCGACCTGCGCAAACACAATTGTTTACGCGGATCCCAGTATATTATCTGTTGCCCTTTCCCCCCTTTGTATGCCACAACACAATCCTGCAATGGTTCTCATCACAAGTTGGGGCTACCCGAGTAACATCGCAGGGATTGCCGGGACAATTGCACAAGCACTGGGAAGGGGGAAATTGTGTGTGTGTGTGTGTCTGTGTGTTTGTATACAATGGTACGGTTAAACCAGGGGGACAGCCTGGCTCTCTCCAATCCCATCTTTAAAAGAAAGGTTAACCCCCGACGTATGTGTCTGGTGACTTTATCTGATTTTACTATATCGGCAAAAAAAGTAGAGAACAAGTCCCCCAAGAATGGTGCTACTAAAACCCTGGACAAGGCAGAATACTGAGAGACTGTATACAGTAACCCTGGAAAAAGATAGTAGATGAAGAGACTCCGTGGATGACTATAGCTGCTTCAGGAAAACGGAATAATAATCCACCACGTAGGCCAGGAAGCGAAGTGGACAAACGGGGAAGGGAGATGCCGATGGCTCCAGAGATAGCAGCGCCACCGACAAATCCCGAACCCTGAGCGACACCCAACTGTAAACCTGGTGAGTGGATCTGTGTGTAACCATTCTCAACCTGATTGGGTTGCAAAGAGAAGAAAATGCACACACAGCGCACCACGAAGCAATATTACAAATATATGGCGATTTTAATATCTGGTCAAATGACCACACTTATATTCAGTGACTGAATAATACAAATACAAAATAAACAACAATAAAAAATCAATCTAAATGAAAACACAACATGACAATTACATTAGATACCAGAAAACAGGGACTTTAAAACCTATACAGCATTAGAAAAATCTCTGGCCCAGAGTCGCACTGCGCATGTGCAGACAGGAGCACCGGTGACGTAGATTAAATGCAAGTGAAAGGACTATTTAAAAATGGACATTGCTCTATAGCAACATCATACCACTGAGGAAGAGAGACCTACTCTCGAAACGCGTAGGGTTAATCCTACTAATGCTGCGCAGCCTAAGGCCTCGTTCAGGGTGCAGGCTTCGGAGGGAGGGCGTGCTGCCGTGCGAGCTGCCGTGGGACACAAATTATTCAAATTGAATACTGGTTGTCAGGGTAGCAGCTGCCCTGTCTCCGAAGCCAGGAGTTGACGCTGGCTACAGTTTCAATAAACAAAAAATTCGTTTTTTTGAAGCTGCAGCTGCGTTCTGGGACCTTGGCAGCCAATGAAATCATTCTTGAGAATGATTTCAAGACTGCAGCCTCGATCCCTAACCTCACGTCTGTAGCCCCGCCCCCTCCTCAACTCCTGAAAAAGTCTGCTGGGAGCATGAACACACATCGCCCAGCAGACTGCCACCCGCCCTCCCGAACGCCCTCCCTCCAACTCCTGCCTCTGGCACCATGAACGAGGCCTAAGTGTGTTCAGCTTACTACAGCTGATCCCATAGACATCCTTCAGCTGATCCAGGAATACCGGAACCGGCACCTCTCACATCTCGCAAGACTTGGGAGAGAGATTGGAGTCACAAGGCTCACACCGCGGGCTGAGCATAGGTCCAGTCGGAACCACCCAACATCGGTTGCCACCAGCTGGATACAGCACGGTTTGGGGAGCGATCTTGCCACGAATGAGAGGGGATACTCTCTAATAGTATCCACTGCAAGCTATTACCCTTCGTCTAGTAAGTAGGGCTTATACTCTTCGGAGCAGAGTACTGTTGGATACGTTTGTGGACATTGGTTCCATTTGTTTTATATATTTTAATAAATGTGCCTTTTTTCTAATTTCACCTACCTGTCATTTCTCTAAGGATTTAGTACTGCATTTTTGTCTGTCTAATATCATACAGTATTATGCTATGTGTTGTTTTTCATTACATGAACCTGATATCTTACCATATTGAACTCCGTTGGGAACAACACGGGCTTCGGCCTTTCTTCTGCTCATCAGATGGTTGTATATTTACTCTTTTTTTAAATATTTTTAATGAAGATTTCTTTAATATAATTTAGATTATAATATAAGGCGCCTCTATAAATGTGTAATTATAATATAAGGCGCCTTTGTGTAATTACCTTGGTCCTTGGTTATTTCGGTGAGGGCTAGTGCAGCAGAGTGAGCAGTAGGGATGGGCGGAGCAGTCCAAATTCTTTTCTGGGAACTTCCCGGATATTCCAGGCCAAATCCCATCCCACCCACCGAAAGTCGTGCACTAAATAATCCGAGCGGACTGTTACGGATACAAACTCTCATTCCAAAATCCTTCTTTTAAATATATATAGATTTGAAGCAGGGGGTCTCCGGAGCAGAATCACGTTGATTTCAGCTCTGAGGACCACGTTGCTTTCTAAGATGCTTACCTCTGGAAGGGGTGCCGGTATCTCTCTGCTGCTTCAATGTCCCGGTCAAGCGAGCCAACAGGAAGCCGGGACATTTAAGCTGCAGGGAAATACTGGTAGCACGGAGGTGTGCATCTGGGAAGCAGGGGTCCCTGGAGCTGAAATTAATGGGATTCAGCTCCGGAGACCCCCTGCTTCAAACCTATTAAAAAACGCAAATGTTTTATCACCTACTGCAGGGTGATGTTAACCCTGTCATTCCTGTGTATATGTGAAGAGCCTCTAGAGAGGAGAGATGGAGCACAGCGCAGGGACAAAAAAGCAGGATCCTTTTTTTCAAGATTAAGGAATATATATCCGTGGCATATGGGACTTATTATAAAATACCTGTGAATATATCTGTTGCACCATTTGGACTACAATAGTCCTATTCTCTATATATTCCTGTGTATATAATCGCTAATATATACATAGACAAGGTAAGCTTAAACCTGAAATAGATGATAAAATAGTCATTAAAATACATTACAGTAAATATTAACCTCTTAGTAGCCCACGGGTCAACTAGTCCTGGGTTTCTATGACTAGCTGCCTAGAAAGGGTTGCAAAGGGAGTTAATATAAACATACAACTTCACTACCTACCCCCTTGGTCGCCTTAATGCCATGCAATGCTTTACTAACCGCAAAGGTAACCAAGGGGTTACCCTCCCTGCCAACCCGGAGGCCTAACCACCCTTTACCCCCAACAAAAACAACCCACCCCCTCTCCCCCCAGTAATGGGCAATAGCCATATTAGATCATAGGAATATTGCCCATAGAAAAGCATTACAAAAAATACAGGTCACAAAACACACATTACAACTAATAGCCGAATAAAACTCTAGCCTTTAAATGCATTGATTGGCACTGTGGCTACCTAGGCCCTTAACGGGGGAGCATAGATTGCCATTGTGGCTATAAATGTACACTAAATAAATAAAGTAATTACCCCTGCCGGGATGAAGGCCGTCCTCCTCCTCGGGAGCACCAGCAGATAATTCCAATAAAGGGCCAATGTCCAACCATCTAAAAAATAAAAAAACACGCCTAGCGCGATGGCCAATAAAAATTCAAATCCAAACAAAAACATGAAAAAATGAATCCTTGCTTGATGGCACATTTGGCTAGTTGGGCTATTGCCCATTGGGGGATGTTTTGAGGTAAAGGGAAATGGGGGTAGTTAGTCCTCCCGGTGAAGGGAGGTTGGTGTGGGGTGGGGGTTATCCTCTTGGTTACATCGTTACATAGGTGGGGTTGAAAATAGACATGTTATTCAAGTTCAATGTATGCTAAATGTAGATGACAGATAATTAGCCTATATGTGTATTTACAGTATTTGATCAAGAGGAAAACAAACAATAAAAACCCCAGTGGAACATCATCCAATGATATTTTATAAGGGGAAAATTAAATTCCTTCCTGACTCCAAATAACGGCAATCAGATTTCTCCCTGGATTAACATTCTTCCCATGTTTACTTATTTGGTATATTCCTGTATACCTTTCCTTTCTAAAAAGATAACCAACCCTTTTCTGAAGATATTTATAGTATCTGCCATCACAGTTTCCATGGGAAATGCCCTTACTGTAAAGAACCATTTCCTTTGTTGCTGGTGAAATTTCCTTTCCTCCAACCTAAAGGGATGGCCCCCGAGTCCTTTGTACTGCCCGTGGGATGAATAGTTCTTTTGAAAGCTCCTTGTACTGTCCCTGAATATATTTGTATATAGTTATCAAATCCCCTCTTAGACGCCTCTTTTCTAATTTAAACAAATTGAAATTAGCTAGCCTCTCCTCATAAATCAGATTAACAATTCCCTTTATTAATTTGGTGGCTCTTCTCTGCACTTTTTCTACTTCCATAATGTCTATTTTTGTTTCAATTTTTTTTATTGTTTTTCGAGAGAATGACATCTTATAAACAAATTTCAACATACATCTGTTACAACTTCAAACTGTACCGCACAATGAGACAATCAACGTTACATTCCATCATCAATCGCACTGTGTTGTCTTCATTTCTTACATATTTAGTTTACTACCGTTGCAATTTACAGAACTTTTCTTCTTTTCTTTTTTTATCACATCTTGGGGAAGCGGCCGCTTCCAGGCATGCCTCTCTTAGAGAGATTCAAGAATAGTAGAGAGAAAAGCAAGAAAGAAGGGGAGGGGGAGGTAAGAAGGGACCAGAGAGGGGGGGGGGGAGGGAGGGGGAAGGGCTTGTGTCTTGTTGTCTTCAAATTTACATGACCCAGGTTTTCCATCGCTAATTGTCTGGCCATACTGACCAAACCTTGTGGAGTTTATCCATTTTTTGACCCAATTGTGCCGAGAGATGTTCCATTAATCTTACATCTCTAATTCGTCTCAGTACTGTCTGCTTGGAAGGGGCATTTATCTTCTTCCATGCTGCTGCAATCGAGCAGCGGGCCGCTGTGAGAACGTAACTTACCATTTTATTCTCATGGGATTGTAGGCCCTCTATTGGTTTAGACAGTACCAGGGTCAGAGGATCCACCTCCATCTCCACCCCCAGGAGTTCTCGTATCATTGTTTGTATCATGATCCAGAACCCCTGAATTTTTGGCCAGTCCCACCAGATGTGAGCCATATCTCCTCTTTGCCCGCATCCTCTCCAACACAAATCTGAGGATCCTGGGAAAATCTGGCTCAGCCTACTCGGGGTTAGGTACCAATGGAATAGAATTTTATATATGTTTTCTTTTATTGTGGTACAAATTGATGTTTGAGAAGCTGCTTCCCAAATATCCTCCCAGTCTTCCCTATCTATTTCTAGATTTAAATCTGCTGCCCATTTTAGCATATAGCTGTGGTTAGAGTGTGTAGCTTTAATCGCCAGTCCCAGATAAACCCCCGAAATCAGTCCTTTGCAGTAATAGCCTCTTCTGCATATTTTCTCAAATCATGTTAGTGGCGAAAAAGCTGAATCTTTTGTAATTGTTTGTAAATAATGGCGAATTTGCAAGAAGCTGAAAATTGGGAGGTTAGTGATTTCATATTTCTTCTGAATCTCATGAAATGGGAGAATCTTGCCTTTATCTACAAAATCATCGGCTAGTACCATATTTAGCTCTTTGTATCTCTCAAGTCCCTTCGGGATACAGCCTGGGGGGAACTCTGGGTTATTTAGTATAGGGGTCAATAGTGAGGGGGGAGAAGATGCTAACTCATACTTCCCCTTGTTTCTAGTCCATATCTTCCATGTACATCTTATTGCTCTCAGTTTTAATTTTTCTGCAGAGGTCTCTCCCCCCCTCTCGGTCCATAGTGCGGCCGGGAGAGAGGACTCGCATAGGTAGACTCAATCTCAAGCCAGCAGCACATGGCTGGGTCATTGTTCCACATTATGACTTGTTTTAGATGGGCCGCCAGATAGTATTTAATGATATCCGGGGCTCCCAGGCCTCCGCTTCCTTTTGGTGCTAGCAAAATTGATCTAGCCAACCTTGGTCTTTTATTTCTCCAAATGAATTGGAAGATCCTGTTTTGGATGTTTTTGAGCTCGTTTAGTGGGATGTCTATTGGTAGAGTCTGGAAGTAATATAAAAGTCTTGGTAAGATATTCATTTTAACTGTGGCTATTCTTCCTAGCCAAGAAATCTGATATTCATTCCAACTCTGGAGGTCTTTTTTAATCTTTTCAAATAGTGGGAATAATTATACTGGTAGAGAGTTTTATAGGAGCTAGATATCTGTATTCTCAGATATTTAATCTTTGTCGAGCTCCATTTGTAGTTAAAATTTATTTGTAGTAATTTTACTTCGGGGTTTGTCAGTGAAAGTGAGAAAAATGGGGGTGATCCCCTGGTGGTGCTACAAATATGCCAGGCAGTTAGTGAAAAATAAGCACTTAATAAAGAACCAAATACTGAGTAAATAAACGGTAAGGGTGTCTCAATTAGTATGCCGATGGTATGTGCGGGCCTGAATACCCCCACCTCACCTGTTTGGAGCCGTTGGAAACGATATCCCCACGCCGATGGAGCACACCCCCCCGGGGTGGAGGAGATAGCTGGTATTAACCTCCTCGGCTGAACGTGCGGCAAGCCCCGTGAAGGAGACTGACAGGTGTAATGGAGCCCTGCAAGCAGAGTCTCTGGCCGTCTAACCGGGTGCCTGCTGGAAATCTCCTGATGAACCGGTCCGTTGCTGCAGGGGGGTAAGTGGCGGCTGTTGGTGGGGAGGACGACACACTCAAAACCTCCAAACTGGGTCCGTCGATGCTGGAATGTCCCGGAGCAGGTGAGGGAAGGGGTTATCGGCTGCACACTGGCAATGACTAAGACACATGCAGCTAGTGAAGGAAATCCTCTCGGATGGATCAGCTGCTCCGTGTATGAAGTGCCGGTGCGTGCTACAATGCAGGGAGAAGGTCAAAAAATAGTAGTGAAAGAGCAGAGCACTGCCAAAATGATGAAGAGGGCTTGATGCAAAAAATAAGTTTATTTATTAGGCATAACATATATTTTATAACCCGACTCCCATGGAGCAGTAGTACTCTTTGATAAAGCGCCTCCACGGCGGGAAACGCGTCAGAGTTTTTTAATTTTGTGTGTCTGCCCTTTTTTGGCTATTATGCCTAATAAATAAACTTATTTTTTGCATCAAGCCCTCTTCATCATTTTGGCAGTGCTCTGCTCTTTCACTACTATTTTTTGTCAGTGAAAGGTTTAGCGCCTCCGACTTGTCCATATTGATTTTGCCAAATTGATCCAATTGATGTTGCAGGTTTGGGAGGGATGTCAAGGGGTTGGCCAAGGTTAGGATAATATCAACGGCAAAGAGTGATATTTTGTAATTTGTCTCTCCTATTTTTATTCCTTTAATACTTTTTTCGTCTCTAATTGTAGCTGCCAAGGGTTCTATGGAGAGGGCAAACAGGAGCGGAGATAAGGGGCATCCCTGACGAGTACCATTTTTAATTTGTATAGGGGCTGAGTCTCCACCTGGGAGTTTCACGACTGCTGTGGGAGTTTTGTAGAGGGCTCTGACTCCCTCCAAAAACTGGCCCTTGAACCCAAATTTAATCAATGTTTGGTCTAAGAAATCCCACCTTTTTCTGTCAAATGCTTTTTCAGCATCCAGACTTAATAAGATAGCTTTCGTGTTTGAGAGGTGTACATGGTCGATAATGTTAATGATTTTCCTAGTATTATCAGAGGCCTGTCTTCGCGAGACAAACCCTACCTGATCTATCTGTATTAAGCTGGATAGGATTGGGGTGAGTCTATTTGCTAGTATTTTACTAAAAAGTTTTAAATCCGAATTAAGAAGGGCTATGGGGTGATAGTTACCACACTGTAAAGGGTCTCTCCCGTCCTTATGGATGATGGCTAGGTTTGCTTTGGACATTGATGTCGGGATGGCCTCTCCACCTAGAAATGAGTTAAATACATCTAGCAAATATGGGGTTAATATCTTCTTGAATTTCTTATAATACTGATTTGAGAAGCCATCTGGGCCTGGCGTTTTACTAGCTTTCAATTGGGTGATAGCATCTAACAGTTCTTCTTGGGTTATTTCTTTATTTAATTCTGCAGCATTCCCTTCTGACAGTTCAGGGAGCTTACACTTTTCTAGATAACTTGGAGATGGCTTCCAAACCTGATGTTTGGTTCCTCGGGAAATTTAAGTTATACAGTTTATAGTAGAAATCCGAAAACTCTTTTGCTATCTGTTTCTCATCAAATGTTTTATCTCCAGCCTTAGTTCGGATAGCTGCAATTTGTGATTTGGTTCTTAGACCTCTAAATTTGGATGCTAGTAGCCGATCTGCTTTGTTTCCCTTATCATAGTACTTGTGTTTTGTCCACCTTAACGCTCTCTCCACCTCGTCTAATTGGACCTGTTTAAGTTCAGATCTTGTTTTATCTAGTAATTTGAATGCTTTTTTAGAGGGATTGTTTTTATGCTTTTGTTCCAGGAGCTGTACTTTCTCCGCCAATTCATTATACAGTTTTTGTTTAGCTTTTTTCTTATATGATGCTATGGAAATGATAGTCCCTCTTATTGTGGCCTCATAGGCTTCCCATAGCATAGCTGGTGACTCTACTGAGCCCTAATTCAGCGTGAAGTAATCTCTGAGTTTTTGTTTAATATCCTGTACTATATCTGCTTGGTTTAATAATGAGTCGTTTAATTTCCAGTTATACTGGGCAGTTTTAGAGAAGGGTAGAGAGAGGACCAGTGAGACAGGAGCGTGATCTGACCATGATATTGTTCCTATATCTGACTGGGAGGATGCTTGTAGTATGTCTTTGGTACCTAGGAAATAGTCAATCCTCGAGTAAGTCTGGTGTGGGGGCAAGTAAAATGTGTAATCCCTCTGCCCCTGGTGCTGTGCCCTCCAGATATCAGTTAGTGAGAATTCTTTTAATATATTTCTAAATTCCTTGGCATTTTTTTCCGTGGTGCGCGGGTGAGGGGTACCTGTTACACTTGCTCTATCCTGTTCTGGATTTGCTACCATGTTCATATCTCCTGCCAAGAGTAATGCAGTGTTTGACTGTTCAGGCAAGGCTCTCGCATAAATCTCTCAGAAATTTTGACTGACCTTTGGTGCGTAGACGTTGATCAAAGTTAGTTTAACCCCTGAAAGAGAACCATACAGGATTAAGTATCTACCTTCTGGGTCCGCAACTTTTTTGTCTAAGATAAATGGGGTGTTGTGTTTGAAAAGTATTGCTATTCCCCTTTTTTTTTTACTGAATATGAGGCGTAGTGCGCTTGTGGGAAAATTCTAGCAAACGTATTTTTGGGGGGATGAGGTGTTGAAATGGGTCTCTTGGAGGAATATTATGTCTCCATTTGTTTTCTTAAGCTCTTGTAAGGCTAGTTTTCTCTTAAGTACTGAGTTTAACCCCTTAACGTTTAGAGACACTATTTTTATGGATTTTTTACTGGCCATTTTTTCTTTTTAAGAGAGGAGAATCCTCTTTCCCAAGGTGAAGGGGGATCCTATTCTTTTCCATACTGGATTTTCCTATATACAACCTTTGCGGGTAGCAGGAGCTCTCTAACTCTCTAAATCTTCTGGGTCTTACTTGGATGGTGATGACTATGATGGGAGGGGAGAGGGGAAAGGAGTTGACATGGGTGGGATAGGGTAGAGAACAAGCAGGAGGAAAAAGAAAAGAAAAGGTGGGCTACAAACGAGCCCTGGAATAGAGACCCCCACCACTGTAAGGGTGAGAGAGTTGGGCATAGAGCCCTCTGGAGACTTTTCAATGTGTCGTGTCCTGGCAACCTTTGGGGCAAGCCCAGAGCCCTCCAATAGGGCTAGTAAAATCAATCTGAACAATATAAAACATAACTCTTGACAACAAGTGGTACCTGTTTGGGCCTAGTGCAAACTCTTTGGACCCTTACGTGTCTAAACCCTTGGTACCTATATCTGTACTTATCCCTTTCTTCAAACATGATCTGGATATATCACTTCCTCCATTTGACCACAAGATGGTGCCAGAGGATCAGAAATACTCAAGCTGTTGAGAAAACACTGAAAAGTACATTGCATCAACTTAGTATATTTGGATCCTAGAGCAGGACTTCACTATTTTCCCTGTTTTAAGAATATAAACATTCTAACATTCTAACTTTAACCTTAAACCAAACTTTGAACAGAGTCAATCTGGACTTAAGTGTCTTTGTTTTCCCCGCTCTCCCTCCCCCCTGGCCCACTTCTCTCTTGTCCTCCTCTGGGAGTTTTTGCCTCTTTATCTAGAGCTCCCGGCTCACCGAGAGTCATAGCGTCCCGAGGCCCCACAGGACTCCGTTCTCTGAGGCTTGGGTGCTGACCTGGGAAGAGGGTTCTGTCTGAAGGTTCTTTATTTCTGCGTGTCAGAAGGTAAGAAAAAATAGATTCTTCTCAGCCGGTTTTTCTTCACTCGGCTTGCGTTACGCTTTTCTGGGAAGCTAAGCGTTGTGAGGTCCTTGGGGTTTTCGCCTGTGTTTGGCTGCTCTGCCCTTCCTCAGATCCATCGGGCTCCGCTTCCTCTTCCTCCCCTTCTCTGCGCTGCAGACCCAGTCCCCTCAGGAATCGGGGGGCCATCCTCCCATGTATGACACCGCATGGAACTTGCCTCCTCTCTGCACCACCAACTTGAAAGGAAATCCCCATCTGTACCTCACTTTATGATTCCGCAGTGTCTGCGTCAGGGGTTTCATTTCCCTCCGTCTGTCCACTGTTGCCTTAGACAGGTCACTGTAGATTTCTATGTGGGAGTTGTGGAACTGTATGGCCCCCCTTTCTCTGCTGGCTGTCAGGATTTTTTCTTTTGACGTGTAGGAGTGAAATCGGATTATTACGTCCCTGGCTCTTTTGGGGTCCTCCGATTTCTGGCCCAAGGTCCTGTGCGCACGATCCAGCTCCAACTGGTCCGGAGTAAACTCAGGGACCAGATTAGTGAAAAGTTCTTTCAGGTAGGGCTGTAATTGGCTCGGCTCAATAAACTCTGGGATGTACCGCAGGCGGATATTTTGGCGGCGGTCTCTGTTCTCCTGTTCCTCCGCATTTTCTTTTAGGGCCCGAATTTCACAGTTTAGTCTATTTATTTCGTCCTCCGCAAGAGAGTAAGACTGCTCAACATCCTCTACCTTTTTCTGGATAGTGTCTGTTTTCTCTTTTAGAGTGTTCATTTCAGCCTTGAGCTCTGTAATGGCGCTGGCCAGATCCTCCTGAAACCCCGTTCGCATTCTGATGAATAATTCTTCCAGATATGCTTTTGTTGCGTCTGGCAGCATGTTTTGTGTCTCCTTCTCAGCGCTGCGTTTCTGGGGCGCCTGCCAGGCCACGCGCCGGGACACCATTGTTGCTCATTTCAGCTCTAGCAGGGGATTTGTTCGCCGTCTTGAAATAGCTACTCATGCTCTGCTGGGCAGGGGCTTTTGCCTTCTTGCTCATAGCCTGGAGGGCTCCTCTATATCCCCCCTGGCTTAGGTGAGATTGGCTCTTTATGGGAAGTTCTTATGTACCTCTGTGTGTACTGGGCCCTCCCTTGGTGCCCTCCAAAAATGGCCGCCTCCTCCCCCCTCACTCTGCTGCTGGGGACTATGTCTCCCTTTACTTCTCTCTTCCCGCCCCTCCCCCGGCAGGGCTGTGGGTTAGGGTATTACCTTTTTTTTTTTGCTTCTCCTGCTGTCCTGGGGGGGGGGACTTCCTTGTATCAGGGGGGGGCTCCTTTGAAGTTGATCCACGTGGCCTCCGACTCTGGCGATTGCTGCGGGTGTTCCCCGCTCTCCACAGGGGGGGCGGGGGTCCGTTCTCGGACACCGCCGACTCCTCACCCCTCCCGACTGCTCGGGGCTCTCCGTGCCTCGCAGCCGCCTCTGCGCCAGGTATTTCTGAATATTTTGCCGTGCTAAACTTTCATGTAGTTTCCACACTATTGATGTCAGGCTTACAGGTCTATAATTCCCCGGTTATGATAACGGAAGTGACATCATTGGACATCAGGCAAGCATAAGGGGTCAGTACAAGAATGGGGGAGTGTGATGGTGAGGGGGTAACCGGGCTCAACAATAAAGGCTAAGCTCGTCTGGTTACCTCTGATCCATGTATTGGGGTTCGGGAGTGTCAGCTCTTGAGCCCAGTGATTGTTAATGCATTCTGTAAAAATGTGCGACAATAAAGAATTGTTGTGTTTTTACCTTTCCAGGAGTGCCAGCAAGCAGGGAGTGCCAGCAAGCAGGGAGTGCCAGCAAGCAGAGATTGCTAGGCTATGAGTTTCAGGGAGGTTTTTATGGAGAAAGACTTGTCAGAATGTGTCCAGGTAGCAGGGTTCCAGAGTTCTGGATACCCCAAAAATGTACCCGGGAATCAGGTCGGATTCTCATATACATTGAGGCACATTGCTCCGGCAAAACCTCCCCTTGAAAATGCTTGCATGACTGACCGCTTGGATTCCCTGCTTCAGCACAGTCCAGAAAAGTAAATGGGGCATAGGGATGTGTGCTATCCCTAGAATGGTAAAGGGGTCCCTAGTATAGGAAGGGGTGCCCAGTTAATACCGAGGTCACCCAGAATCCGGTATAGGGGTTCTGGGGGTACTCCAACTATACATAAGGTTGATAAGTCCAGTATAGTGTGTGGGGAATATGGCTAGTAGGAATAAAAGTGCAGGATTCTTATTCTATTCCCCATAACCATAAGACTTGGAAATGTTTAAAGTGTATATATATTTTATTAAACGGGTATGTTTAAAGTATGTATATGCTTGTGCACGGTATATGAGCTGGGACTTCCAGATCCAGGGTTCCGAGAGACCATTTGGCTACCAAGCTTGGTGCCATCAAGTCTGCTCGGGTCCCGGACATGAAAGCCTCAGAGGTTGCCAAGGTGTGAAAGCCATTTGGGTACCGGAGTTAGGCTCAAGTACTCACGCCCTGGGATGAATGGTAGTCCTCGGACCACCATTTGCCCCAGCCCAGACTTTGAGGAGCCTAACCCAGTGGGTGGCTTCTGCATGACAAGTGGCAAAGGTGCAAGTTGGCGCATGCCCTTATCAGATTCTGAATCCACGCTTGCCTGGCTTCACTAGACTGGCAGCACTCTGATTGGCTGGTAGGAATTCTCCCACGCTCGGATTGGCTGTAGTATTTCAAGAATGGACTCTGAAATGCTATAAGAAACCCTCAGCCAATCCAGAGATCAGATTCTAAGTGCCAGAACAGCAACAGTGAGCTGGCTTCAAAAATTACAAGGCGAGAAATGTTCTAACTCACACTTTTCGGGGCCAAGTTCTGAGCATTGAACGTAATTGGTCGCGGCTAGGATTGCAAGCCGAACACAGTTCCAGGACATTTGGGATTTCAGCACCTCCGGAAGAAAGAGAGCGGTGGCGTCAGGAACTTCGTGCCGATTTGGGTTCCAGGACATTTGGGACCAAGTCCCGGTCAACTAAAAACTTTGTTTCTTTGCCTATTTCAACCAGGAAAAGTTAGTTCTTTGCCCCAGACCCCCAGTAAGTGTGTCTTTCTCATGTATTTTGTGTTTCATTGTGCTTAGCCTATTTTAAGTGAATAAATGACAATTTATTTTACCAACTTGTTTTGCTCAGTGTTATGATCCCGGTATAAAAGGTGTAAATGCCTGGTCTCCTGTGACAGGGGGAGCGACGTTTTGGACCTCCCAGTCCTTTATCTAGCTCCTAACTCAGTGTATAGCACACTGGGTATACATATAGTGAGTGAAACAATCAAACAATCAAGGTGGTAGGTACTACGGCCAGTGACAATGACGCTACACAGGTACTAAGGACTGACACCACTTTAATTGGGTTATCAGGGGATCTCAAAAGAAAGAGGACACATAGCCCCCCTTGTATCAATCACCTAGTGAAAACCTACATCCAATTAACTACACAGGAGTTGGGTGGGCTACAGGTGGGGAGTAGTGTGGGGAAAGGTGGTGCTAGATGCCCCAATTTTACTAGGAATGAACGTCTAGCTTTAGAGAGTCGCAAGAAAAATAAATCTATAGTGATAAAGCCGGCGGATAACTGAGGAGCAATTGTAGTCCTAGACAAAAAGATGTATAGAGCAGAGATCCTTGACCAATTAGCTAATAAGGACAACTATAGGCTATTGAAGGGAGACCCTACACCTGGGATCAATACCAAAATTCGAAAGATCTTGGGAGATGCCAAAACACAAGGAATCATATCTAAACAATTACGATTGAATCTTATAGTGGAAGATCCGCTAATCCCCGTGTTCTACACACTCCCTAAGATCCGATAGTGGCAGGGACTGGCTCTATCTTTGAAACAATATATACATTCTTGGACAAGATTTTTAGACCGTTGGTAGAGGTTGGTCCTTCATATCTCAAGGACACCACTCAGTTCCTCCTGAGACTTAGACAGATCCAGACAATTACACAGGATACACTGCTTGTGACGCTTGATGTCAGTAGCCTCTACACCTCCATAACGCATGTGGAGGGTGTGGGGGCTATTGAGTTCTATCAGACCCAGCAAGGTATCTTGACACGTCCAGAACAGGATTGGCTACTGACACTATTAAAAGTAGTTCTCTATGACAATTACTTTTTATTTGAAGATGATTTTTATAACCAGAGTAGATGAACAGCTATGGGATCAAATGTGGCCCCAACATATGCAAACATTTTTATGAACGTTTTTGAGGAGCAGTTCATTTATAATCATCCTCTCTACAAAGCATTTGCGACAACTTGGCTGCGATATATAGATGACGTATTCATGGTCTGGACAGGCACTCCTAGTGACTTATTGCTGTTCCTTGATGATCTCAATACATCCTTGCTGACAATTACCTTCACTTTACATCAGGATAAACAGGAGGTTTGTTTTCTGAATACTAGAGTATATAAGAAAGAGGACAAGATTCAGACTGATCTTTTCATCAAGGGTACCAATCACAATACACTATTACACCATAGTAGCTTTCATCCCACGAGTACTATTCGCTCTCTTCCAAGGAGCCAACTGTACAGGGTAAAAAGAATCACAAGTGAATCACACAGGCTTAAAGAGAGGCGGATACATATGACAGATAAGTTCAAAGCACGGGGGTACCCCGGGCCAGAACTTAGTGGGGAACTGGAAAGAGTTTCTGGTCTTGACAGGGAGGCTTACTTACACCTAAGCAGACTAAAGCTAAAATCAAAAGGATTCCCTTAGTAAGTACAGCAAGCCCCAGGATTAGCCAGAACTTCAGGAAGCATTTAATCGATTCAGACCCACTACTAGGTCAGATACTTACAGCCCCACCACGCATGGCCTACAGAAAGGCTCCCATGTTGAGGGATGCCCTGGTTAGGGCAGATATGGGGTTATGCGTTAAATGGGCAGCCATTAAAAGTACCTTTCCCTGTCTGGCATGTGCACAATGTGGGAATGTGCCGAAAGGCCCGACATTTACTCACCCACGTACAGGTAAGAAATATTGTATCAAAGATTACGCTACGTGTAATTTGGAATTCTTGGTGTACCTCCTAAAGTGTCCATGCGGGTTGGCATACATAGGGGAGACTATACGTAAAGCCAAAGAATGTATTAGTCAGCACAAGTCTACGATTCGATGTAAAGTGCTGGACCAACCCGTGTCTGCACATCTCCTACAGCCCGGGCGTAGCGTACGTCAGCCACCATTCCAAATCATTGAGGTGATACCTAAACCTCGAAGAGGTGGCAATAGGTTGCGCCAACTGAGGAAAATGGAGGCTTTCTGGATTCGGGAGCTGGGCACATTACATCTAGGTGGCCTAAATAAAGACTATGACCTCACTAATGAGGCTAGAGACTCCCCCCAAACCCCCAGTTAACTGTGTATAACCTGTATTTTGCGTTTCATTGTGTGTCTGCTGGTTGTACCAGAATAAAGCCCATTTTATTCCACTACTTTTTCCTGCCCAGTGAATTGATCCTGGAAGGTAAACAAGTGTTATAAGTACTGGTCTCCCGTGACAATGGTTAAAAAATATGGGGATTAGTTTGCTATCCCGTTCAATTAACCCAAGACTTCTGGGAATGCAGTTAAAGACAGCAGGAACCTCCCATTACCGAAAAGGGGGAAGCAAGCAGCAGACGCGCTGCAGCACCAGGTGGAGTATCCCCCCGTGAGGACAACTCTGCATATCTCCAGCGCGGATCTATGAACTACGGCTAATTGCTTATTTTATTTGGATGTTTGTGAGTGTATTACCACTATTTGTTTGTTTGTCTCATTAATCTAGTAAAAACGTTATTGCACCAAGAAGTGTGCGCTTTCTGTTCTTCTCATCCTATTTAGTTATCATTGAAATGCTGGGTTAGCACTTCCAACTGAGGGAGCGGCACCTTCCTGGAACTTTGTTTTTTGGACTGTTTCTGGCAACAGATTGGACTCTAAGGTTGTATTTAACCCCTTAGGGGCCAACTCAAGGACATTTATACATTCATATTTGCTTGTTGTTAAGCGCCTGTAGCTGAACTGTATGTATTGTGATTATTTAACACACTTATTCACGTAGTTTTAAGTTCTCCAGCTTAGATACATTTTTAAATACCAGGGTGGGCAAAGAAAAAGCCCTACAAGTTTCCAAAACAGCGAAAGAGCTGCATCAGAACGATTCTGTTTCATCTGGCCAGTGTACAATGCTGCAAGGTCTCTTCACCTCGCCTATAGAAGCAGTGCTTTGGGCACAATTCCATATTAAATCACTTCAACCCACTTTTTAAGTAATTGGGTCTGATCCACAAAATCACGCCCAGCAGATTGTGTGATCTTTCCTCACTCGAGAGAGTTTGAGATGGTGGGAAAGCCTTCCGAATCTCATGATAGGCAGAGCCCTAGAGATCAGAACTTAGCATACCCCCCGTTACTGATACCTGCTCAAAAGGCTGGGGTACCCTTCTGGGAATCCCATTTTCCCAGGGAAAATAGTCTGCAATAGAGAGCTTACTCCCAATAAATGTCCTGGAGATAAGAGCAATTTTCAGGGCAATAATACTCTTCTCCTCTCACCTTCGAGGTCTGGCTCTCTGTCATTTCCCTTGAAAGTTCCAGAGGGAGCACGATCCGACCCAAAAGAAAATATATAGTGCACTCTGATGTGACAGGTTGTTATTAATGCGAAATCTTGGCTCATATAAATTGCCTACTTACATCCAGTAAGTTGTACAAAAGCCTTTCTCCAAAGGGTTCGGTGTTCTTGTGGTAGGGTTATAGATGTTCCTCAGGGTGAGAAAATAGCAAACATGGTGTAGATCAGTTTGTCATACATTTATAAAGGTAAGAACAAGACATACTCACATTCATTACACGAATAAAAAGCACAAAGATAAATGAGGAAGGTTTTGAGGTGGCACTGGAGAAGTATCCTTGGGGTCTGTGTCTTTTTGTTCCTCGTTGGGTTCAAGAGGTCAGGGCGTCCCTTTGCTGGTATACCTCGCTAGCTGCCTTTGCTTCTCAGCAGCATGTGTACCTCATGGGCTACCTTCGCGGGTTCCTCGGCACCTGATGTCACTCTCGCGTGATTTCGGTCGTGTCACTTCCGGTTGGCCGGAATCACGTCACTTTTGGATGTTTGGCTCTGTTTGGCTCGTCTGTGTAAGTGTCTTGGCACTCTGCACTCTGGCTCTTGCCTACTCTCTGCTTCTCTGTGTATAGCGCCTTCCAATACCACGTTTTTGGTCTCTGCCATTTCCAACAATGCCACGGCAGTAGCTTATCTGAACAAACATGGAGGCACAAGGAGTTTACAGGCGTGGAAAGAAGTAGCAAAGATTCTGTCTTGGGCAGAAAATGATGTTCCTCACATAGGGGCACTGCATATATATCAGGAAAATCAAATATCTCTGCAGATTTCTTAAGATGTCAGAAGATCCACCCAGGGGAGTTGTGTCTGAAGCCAGAAGCGTTCAATAAAGTGTCCTCCAGTTGGGTGTTCCCAGTAATAGGCCTTATGGTGATGAGACAATGCAGAACTCCAGGTCTTTTGTTCTCGAAATCTCGATACAGTGGAACTTTCCACTTGTATATATGTCCCCTCCTCTGCCCATAATTCAGAGAGTTCTGACAAAAATCAGGGGATAGGAGGTAGAGGCTATAATTATAGCCCCATTCTGGCCAAGAAGGCCATGGTTTGCGAGCCGACTATAGATGTCCATAGAATCTTACCAGGAAGTTACCTTCGCCTACCAGATTTCCTTAAACAGCCCCAATAAGGCATCCAAATCCAACACTCCTTGCCTTAAACGGCATGGAGATTGAGAGACAGTATTTAAAAAAAACAAGTGATTGTCAGACAGAATAATCCAGACTATCCTCTGAGCTAGAAAGCAATCTACGTCCAAAATATACCAAAACATTTGTATCCAATTGGTGCGCCTCACAAGACAGATCCAGCAGAAGCCAAGTCTCCTCATATACTAGATCAGGGGTGCGCAAACTGGGGAACGCAAGATTCTCCATTTTTTTTCCCCAGAGGTCCCGCGCTCTTCCCAAAGGCATTTAAATTAAATGCCAGGGGACCGCACAAGGCCTCTGCAACTTCCCTTACCTTGTTTTCGGCAACATGATGTCACGTGACCCCGCTGTGTCATTTGACGCCGGAGACAAGGTAAGGAGGGGGAGGGGGTGAGAGCAGGCAGTGGAGCGTAGGGGGAAAAGTTTGCAAAAAATCTAGCACAGGGATGCGCAGAGTAGATATGACAAAGCTCTTAGCCTTCATTTTCTTGAAGTCCAAGTCACAGTCGGAGAGGTTTTCTTCAATACCTAATGACACAGATGTTTTTCGTCTCCTCAAAGCATTCCAAAAATTCAGGCTTCACATTTGTCCACTAGTGCTTGCTTGGGACTTTAACATTGTTTTGGAAGAATTATCTTCCACTTCTTTCGAACCATTACTCCAGGTTTCCGATATATGGCTTACCCTCAAAGCAGTATCACTTACAGCTATTACTCCAGCCAGAAGAATTGGGGCATTGCAGGCCTTATCTTTTAAAGCACCTTATTTCAGGGTTCACCAGGATAAAACAGTTATGCGACCTGTACACCAGTTCCGCCTTACGGTAGTCTCGGCCTTCCATATGAACCAGGATATAGTTGTCCCTTCATCTGGTCCCAATCCCAGGGATAATTTTCATTGCTTAGGTGTGGTTAGAAGAACCTTCTTATCTCATTACATTGTTAAGTCTCAGAATGGGGAGTTTACACCGATTTGTTTGTACTGTTCTCTGATAACAAGAGGCTGTCCTGCCTCTCTCTTCCATCGCTAGATGGACCAAGCTATGTATCCAAGAGGCTTATAAGCTTAGTCACTCGGATTGTACATTAGGGATTAAGGACCATTCTACTAAGGACACAGCTTCTTCGTGGCCCAATAAGACCTTCGCCTCATCAGAAGACATATGTAAGGTGGCCACATGGTCTTCACAGAATATGTGCATTAGGCATTATTAGTAAGATATGTCGGCTTCTGAAGAGGCTAGGGAGAAAGCCATCATTCCAGACTCCTCCCACCCCTAATTTGGGGTGCTTTTGTACATCCTCATCATGTGTACTGTCATGGGGGACGATGAAGAAGGATAAATGACTGTAAGAAATGTATATAATTCTGCGAGTCCTTCCATGACAGTACAGAACTTTGTCCCACCTCGAAGAGCTATTTTTTGAAGATTTGTCCTCTATGATGTGAGAGTTTGAGGAAAGTCTTTACAGATTGCTTAAACGGGTGACTGGGGATTTCAGGTGGGAGGAGCCTTTTTAAATGCTTTGTCAAAGGCGGTCCTGCAACACAGGAGGAGGAGCATAAATCCCTTTGTGTGTACTGCCATGAAGGACTCAGAGATAGAGGTCAGCTCCTTGTGACCTTGGACGTCACTTTATCTCCCTGTGGGCCGGCCTGTACAAACTCCTGTGTGCTGCGTACTGGGCACCATACTGTTATTATGAAGCGCTTTGAGCCCCATTGGCAGAAAAGCACTATATGAAAATAGTGTTATTAAAGTTATTATACACATGTACATTATATACATACACACAGCTTCACATAGCCAAGTAGTAGAGCCCAGAATTTACCATACAAATTAGACAGAATAGTGTGCATGTGTCAATACTTTGGTTATAATAACCGCTGCCAATGGCTGCTCACATGCTGAGAACCTGGGAGCTCATGTAACAATGGGACAATGCTCCCTCTGCAGGCCTTGTTCAGAGATAAGAAACACGTGGTTTGTATATAAGCATTTGTTAAGGAGTCGGGGAATGGAGGTTTGATGTCTAAAATAGATATTGCAAAGGTGTAGGTTTCTTTTCCGCATTCTCACGCTGGACCTTACTCTACCCCACCCTGAGGCACCCTCCGTCCCACAACCAGCAGACACTTTACCTTTTGTTTCAACTTTGCCCCCTATTCCCTCTAGAGTGTAAGCTCTCGGGATCAGGGCCCACATTACCTTCTTATCCAGTTACACCTGTTTGCCCATATTTGTGAATGCTGTTTATGTAATATACACAGCTCTGTGCCCCGCTGCAGAATGTCAGAGCTTTACATGATCATTCTAATAACCTGCACTGAAACATAGATGCTTGCACCTCCTTGCATTCGATTTTCTGTGGAATCTGCAAACTACAGCCGACCGCTTTAGGCCTTGCCCCCGCTGCCTACTTCAGCGTCCGCTGTGGCGTCCGCCGCAGGGACGAGAGCCCTCCCCTCAACGGCGCCGGGCCCGCTGCGAGGTGGGGCCGCAGCGCTCGGGCGAGAGTTGGCTCCTGCTCTCAATAGAATTGAGAGCAGGACTCGCGTCGAGCGATTAGGCACGCCCCCCGGCGGTTCAGCCAATGAGGGCGAACCTGCCGGGTGACGTCATGGCCGCGCCCCCGTCACTCCCCCGCCATGCCCCCCCGGTCTCTCTGCCTGCAGTGAGCTGCAGACCGGGGAATCGGCTGAACGCGCCGCCAATCTCGTGGGCGCGCGTTACCGGGGCCTTAGCCTTAGATTGATATTGTGAATTTATATTTTAATTGAAGCTTGGACAATCTGTAGCAATTAACGACAACCGCATCCCTTTGCCAAGTCAGTGCAAAGGGGGGGGGGGGGGTGTTACATTTACCACTCAGCTAACCCTATTTAAAATCTATTGATGGAAACCTTTAAGTGTTTTTTTCTTTTCTTCTAGAGCAGTCATAATAATAATAATAATGAGTCAACTCCTCAACCCGCTGAGGTAGAACAAGAACGTCTTAAAACTGCCCTATATAAAGGGGGCATCTCCTATACCAGGCCCCTTATTCTTGTCCTGCCTTAGCTAAGGGGAGGACGTCGGCAGGTCGCTTGCCGGTCCATTTGAAAGATTTGGCCAGTTTTGTTTCACTCGGGTCGCTTTCATGCCGTCGTGTTTGGGGCAGGAGGGCGTTTCCCTGCGTCCCCCTTACCTGAAGAATGGCCGCTTTCTAGCCGCCATGGTAAGCCGGTTCCCTCTGGATCTCCTGGCTCCAGGCTGCATGGTGTTCCCCGGGGAGTTCGGAAGCCAATGAAGTCATGACCCTGCACACGAACGCCAATGGAATACAGTCACCACGTAACGCGGTCTCTGGCGCAAAAATTTGTTTTCAAAGCTCCACGTTACTGCCGAGGCCCAATCTCAGGGAAGGAACTGGATGCCAGGTATTTCAAGTGGCACTTTAAGGGGGATATTGTGGCCTAGTGGAGTGAGTAGCAGCTCCTTCCGCAGTTACAGGGGACCTCAAGGCTGACCAACCTCTCCAAGATGCTCAAAACCCTAGAAAAGGTGCTTCGAAGTCTGAATTTTGTGCATACCAAGAGGTTAAACTAGCAGCCACCTACCCCAAGAAATGTTGCAGATTGCACTAAAGAAAATGGTGTATGAGGACAATTCTGCACAATCGACTGGTTTCATTGATTGAATGAAGACTTCGCTTATGCATTTCTGTGCCAAAATGCAATCTCATGGGTCTTTAAAGCTGCAGTTCAAGCAATAGCCTACATGTGTTGTTTTTAATCAAATCAGTTCTGTACTGAGAAAATACTTATAGCATTACATTTAAAAATAATAATAATTTTAAACTTTTTAATGTATTCTAATGTAACAAACATTGTTGTTTCTATAGCAACCATTTACAAAGTCACATCACCTTCCTCTTCTGAAACAGGCTCTGGCACACCCCTTTTTGAGCCCTACCCTCTCTCTAGCAGTGCACCAATTGTATCTAGTGACTGCCTGGTCACATGATCATCCCCACAGAACTTTGCATCTTGGGTCCTATCAGCAATTTAGCTAATCACGTGTCAGTGTGCAGATTGTTATCGATGCACATATTGAATTAGACCTTGGTCACTGACTTCACTAGACCTAGTCTGGAAATTTCATTGTTCAAAACAACCATCGGTTTCAGAACTTGGGGAATATTCTTCACCCAGAGAGGCCCAAGCAGACGCGGGATCCATAAGGATCGAGGCTTATAGCTCAGCAATGATTAAAGATTGTAAGTAGAGCACAATCAATAAAAAGGGTTCACAATGGAAAAATGTGTCATTTATTTCACGTTAGTAGTTATTTTAATTATCTTACACGTTCACATTGTAACTGGGAACACTTAATTGATTATTTATAGATCCGCAAAGGCCTGTATCTCAAGAACAGCTGTTCCCAGGTTAGTGGCAACGTTACCGAGTTTAGATGAGGCTTGTTAGGCCACGCTTATAGTCCCGGCAACGGCACGTGAAAACAAGTGTATTAATCCGTCGCGTACACCTATAGTAGAAGCGACGGCTTGGTCGCTATCGCTGGAAGCCAATGAAAATTGATTTTTCAGTGACCGCGTGATGTCAGCAGCCACGTGAACAGTTCAGCCAATGAGAGCCAAGCCACCGGTCACCACCTCATCTTTGCACCAAGCAAAATTCGCTGCTACAACGGATGACGTCACGCCGTCAGGATTAAGAGCGCGACTTAAGTTTGTATGCACGGTGATTATTTAGCGTGTGTGTGACCTGGGAAACTAGAGACCCTTTATTAGCGCAGTTCCCATTACCCAGAAACCACCAGAGTATAGGAGCAAGCTTGTGGCATGGAGGCATAAATACGCTACTTAAATCCTGTCAGTCACATAAGTCCTCGCAAGATCCACCAACTTTAAAGTTTAGCGAATGAAATTGCAGATCAGTGAATGTAGAGTAATCATTTACATATCAACTATTGGTATGGACAGCTAATTTATTCAAAAATTACGTTTCTATAAAGGGACAAACATTTAACGATCCAGCTCCATCTCAAATTACAAAAACACTCATTCAAAAACGTTAATATTTAATGAAAACAAAATTTCTTACGAAGTCTGTTACAAATATTTAGTCTAAAAACACTGACACTGCAGATCACGTATGGATATACGGATACGGAATAATCCACTATATTTTCACAATGAA
Source organism: Ascaphus truei (assembly GCF_040206685.1). NCBI lineage: Eukaryota > Metazoa > Chordata > Amphibia > Anura > Ascaphidae > Ascaphus > Ascaphus truei. The sequence continues at coordinate 126,880,116 of NC_134488.1, forward strand.
TACCTCAATACTATAGAGTGCTGGTCAGAGCAAGACAAGTTTCTAGCACTACTGTAGTTACAATAATGCCAGATCTCCATACTGCCGCCTGCTTTAGCTTGTGTGATATATTTTATTTGAAGCTTGGAGAGCCTGATCATCAGGAAAATTCTTTAATACAAACAGAAGGCACATTTGGCTTGGGAAAAATAGTGCGTTTTACATGATATGGGGTTGTCATTTCCCTCAAAAATGTCTTGCGTTTGTAATTTCATTCAAACTGCAATGTCGAGCAGGAATTATACTGCTCTGCCTAAACGGCAAATATTGGAAACCCCTCATTATGATTGAAGCCAAGTGAGAAATCGAACCACAACTTAAAGATGCTGACAGGGTTACCAACTTTGCAAGTAACATTTTGATGAAGCCTATAAAAAATAAAAAAAAAAAGACAAAAATTATGCATCTCAGGTCCAAGTGTTAATTTACCATTTCTCTTGCTACGCGCATCTCCAAATAACTTCCGCGTACGAAACTGAACGGCCCTCCAACTTTATCACCCTAAACACCCCACCCAAAAGGGAAACATATGTTAACTGCAACATTTGCAAAAACAAGTGCAGTGCAAATTGTGTTGAATGGGGCAGAAAGCCAAATAAATATTTATAAATCAAACCATTAGCTTGGCCTCCATACGCTTTAACCAGAAGTATCCTCTCCTCTCCAGGTCTGCCCTCTTTAATGCAGAGGGGGGAGATTTACAAAATGCATCAAATTGGGCCACGTTGCTTTTTAAAATCATCATGCAACATAAAGATTTTGTATATACGTCTTGCAAGAAGAAATATTCCTCTACCTCAGTTTACAAGCACCTTTTAAAAGGCACAACTGGGGTTATTTACAAGTCTCACAGGACGGAGGTAAACTCGACCCCAAAGTTCTGCACTATATTTATCAAAGGGGGGAAAAAAAATAAACGCTCAACGGGATTTCATAAATACTGCGCTGTTTTTGCAGTCGGGAGACGTTCGTAAATACATCTGAAGTTCAATAATGCAAATATTAACACTCCCATCTAGTACAGAGGACAACCATATTACAGATTTGCACGCAATCTTTCCATAGGAGTAGCACTAAACAGGCAACAAAAAAAAGTTAGAGATTAAGAGGCTTTACTTATGCACTTTCCCATTTAACAAAACTGTAAAAACAGTGTAGTCTTGTTTTAATAAAAAATACATATTTTTTGCCTGCATGCCAAATCATAAAAGAAACTTTTTTTTACAAAAATATTTAAAAAAAAATAACAAATCAGTAAGCTCTTTACAAATATCCAATGCTGCTTAGATGTTTCATGCTGGGTTTACAATACAACCAGTGAGACTTAACCAGTTAGTTGCCAAAGTCTGCAGAACAATGCTCTGCAGTAACTGAGCCACCAAGGGACCAATAATGATAAATGGTTAAAGGGCAGTCACAGAAAGAACTCTGCTTGAACTTCATTCAGTCCTCGCTGGGAGGCTGTGAAGTCCCTTATTTGGTCTGTGGTGAAATGGCTGCGTTTATATAGTCCTAGAGAAACTAATAATCAATTCGATGTTCACTTCTTCTGTTTTGGCGGAGGTCTGTGGAAGAAAATAAAAATTAAATTACGGTACAATACATACAACAAGCAATCTTGAACTAAAGCCCTCCTCCCGCTTAGAAAGACGCAGCATGCACAGAACGTTTATTCGCACAGATTCTGCACATATAGCGGTTGTTTAGAACGTCATTATCGCCACAGAACTAAAAAGTGCAAATTATGGTATTGCAGAGATGGGTGTGCGCACACGCAATTACTTGCAGGGAATGGTACATTTCCTATACCCTCAAATTTTTACACCAGCAAAAGTATTCCGGGCTGATTGGGACCTGGAACTAGAAACAGAGGAGTCGTAAAATCCCCAGAAAGTGAGTGTTTTGCACACCTGTAAATCCCAACCACCACAGCATGATCCCTCTCGTATGGCTCCAAAGTCAGTTGTTCCTGTGGTTTCATGTTTTCCTGTTGCATTTTCTTTATTTCAGAAGCAAATACGGCCTCTGGAGCTGCCGTGGAGTCAATACAGTTTGCCTAAAAAAAAACAAAATTATTTGTTCAATTCAGGGCCATTTGGTAAGCTAGGTTTGTAACAGTTAATATGCAGAAACTCAGCATTGTTCCCAGAGAAGTAACTAGCCACACATTGTATACTGTACGAATGAAGATTAATAAGAAGCGCCACCCACACTCTTCCCTGACCCCAGTTACAGCTCAGTGAGTAAAGACACTGACTAGCAGAGTTTGAAGTAGGGGAATCTGGTTTAATTCCCGTGTCTGCTCTTTGTGACCTTGGGCAAGTCACTATCTGAATAAAGAAATAATAGCCGACACAAATAACACCAGATAGGGATAAACCCTCTAATAGATGTGTCAGCTGGCGCTCCTACTTCATAACAAATAAGTAATATATAAAAAGTGGGTTACACGACAATTAAAAGAGTAGCACTCAAAGGGTTAATAATTGAAAAATATATATAGTCATTTCAAGTGTTCCCAGATACGGAGTCCAATTAGAGACTGGGTATGGGTATGCTGCTTCTTTACAACCGGAACTAACCTCAGGACCGGTAGGAACTATAGAAATAAAAACAGAGAGAAAAAAGCGCACGGCCCATAGAGTAGTATAGTCAATTTATAAGACGATTAAAAACGGTTATAAACACGCACAAAATATAAGTTGATACAGGCACTTCGGTACTTAGAATGGCCGCTGGAACAGAAGTGATCCACTTGTCCGTTGGTGGGGTGCTCAGTGTCGGACAGCCCTGTCATTGCTAAGGTTGCTGGTGTTTGCGCTAAGAGTCACTGAGAATACGCGCAAAAGATAGAGCTCCCGTATGCCGAGCTTGGAAGGGGAGCAAGCGTCTGCCTAAAGTCCAACCCCCATCTGACGACATACACGCTAATGTCACGAGTCATCTGACGCAGAAGCGGATATATCAACTTATATTTTGTGAGTGTTTATAACCGTTTTTAATCATCTTATAAATTGACTACACTACTCTATGGGCCTTGCGCTTTTTTCTTTTTGTTTTTATTTGCAAGTTACTATCTCCCTGTGCCTCAGGCACCATAAACATAGATTGTAAGCTCCACAGGGCAGGGACTTGTGCCTGCAAAATGTCTCTTTAATGCGCTATGTAAAACTAGCAGCGCTATACAAGAACATGCTATTAAATCACTCATGCAACGTAACTTCTACGGTGTCTGTACAGTAAAGGAGCATTGACTCATGCTGTCACTTGGACATTTGTTTGGAAAACACTCAACTTAAGACTTCTTGCTACAAGCGCAGCTTAAAGGAAGATCCACAACCGCTTCCACATACAATGAGAATCGTCATGGAGGTCACTTTACAAACAGGGACGGCCAACTCGTCCTCAAGGGCCACCAACAGGTCCAGTTTTCAGGATAACCCTGCTTCAGCACAGGTGGCTCAGTGTCTGTCGAGACAGCCATTGATTGAGCCACTTGTGCCGAAGCAGGGACACCCAGAAAACCTGACCTGTTGGTAGTCCACGAGGACTCGAGAAGGCCACCCCTGCTTTACAATATAACGGACAGAAAAAGGACTAACCTTGATAGATATGACAAAATGTCCACCATTCTTCAGGAAATTGTGAGCATTGAGGGCAACAATTCTGGTCTGATCAGGCTGGGCTACATCTGCAAAGATGACATCTACCATCCCTGTGAGAATAAGGAAATGCACGGTCACTGTCACTGCCACTGTCACTGTCACTGCCACCAGTAATAACGCTTATAGTGTCGGACAATTTCTTCTGTGGGAAACAAAAAGCGTTACAAGCCACTTCAGCACTAAAGAGACCACCAATAAAATATCTAATATTTAGATTATATAACAGTTATCAGTTAATTATAAATTAAGACAAATACATACCGTAATAAAATGCACACAAAATTACAAAATAGCTTTTTTTAATGTGGCCTGTCAAAGCTTCATTAAACGGACCTCAGAGCAGATTAATAGATTAATTTACAAGGAACTTGCAGTCGGTCACTAATGGTAGATAGATAAGATATGGTACTCTAATGAAAGGCAAAGTAACGTTAAAAAATCCTCCACCAAAACAAATGTAAGCTCTAATCAGCAGGGCCCTCATTCCCTCTGTATCTGTGTGTGCATGTTTGTCCTCACCTGTATGTAACAGTTTGGGAATGTAATATACATAACCCTGCACCCCCATTGTACAGAGCTGCAGAATATGTTGGGTATTTCCCCCAAACAATATATTGGGCAGTCGTAAGAAAATTATACATATTGCCAAACTCAGGCCAGCAGCTACAATTTGTTTACCCATCAACATGCGGTATTTGTGTGGGTGTCTTGCATCTTCAATCACAGGGATGATATTTGTACGTTTCTTTGCCACGTTAATGAGGTCTCGTCCAGATCTGTGTGAGAACTCGACAGCGTACACCAGCCCTTCCTGTAATAGCATATAAAAGGTCAAGGGAGAAACATCTCTGATCTTAGAACAAACGTAAGGCAAATATGTACTTGAAAGAAAAAGGGGAGATGACTTGTACAGAGATTAACATTTCTGTATTCAGTCGTGACCCGTAAAAACTTACAACGAAGAAAAATACTGAATTGCCGAGCAAGAATTCGGACTTATGCAAATTAGTATTACCCCCCCCCCCCTCCCAGAGAACAGTGTTCCAAGTGCGCAATGTGGAAACCTAAAAAAAATTATACAAATCAGGACAGAAAATCTAGTAACAGTGATGCATTTAAAATAAAATGACAGGTTGTGCACTTACAGGACCAACCAAATCAGACACGTGTGACACCGTTGTTCCAGACGCAGCTCCTAGATATAATACTTTGGTACCAGGCTTGATGTGAATCTGATCCACGCCCCCCAAAATGGCTGCTGCAAGCTTCGATCTAAACGGATTCCATGCTCTGTACTCAATTTTAGTTTCTCCCTCCTGGGAACAAAAAGTAATACAAAAACAGAATTCTTAGAACAATGGGAGCCGTGAAAAAAACAAAAAAAAAACCAAACACATGCCATCATGTAGATTTGACAGTGCTTATTCTTTGCTTTACGAGGTTTATTACAGTACATTAACCATTCCCTACGGTTACTATGCAATGAAAATATGTACGTTAGTCAGCAGAGGTCCCCAACTCCAGTCCTCAGGGACCACTAACAGTGCGGGTTTTATGGATACCCCCTGCTAGAGCAATGAGAGGCTATCCTTAAATCCTGCACTGTTAGAGGTCCTGGAGGACTGGAGTTGGGGACCTCTGCATTAGTGAACCATTGTCAGAAGAAATTAGCCCCCTTTTCAGGGTTGGTGAATATACCACCAATAGATTATCACTATTTCTGGAAGTTTAAACTTCAAAAACACATGCAAGGCAGAACGTATGCAGAAGTTGAATCACAGAAGTCTGAATATAGAGGAGTCTGGTGTTCTACAAGTGTTGCACAAAACAAGCTATTATAATTATTTGGAAGTAATGTTCTTCAGGCATTGGATACTGCAGTATACATTTAAAAAACAACATTACAATCAAATTTGCAAATGCATAAACCTGCCAACAGGGGAAAAAGTGCACACACCTCAACCGAGATTCTTTTTTCTCCATAAACCGATTCTCCGGGAACTAGATTTTTTGTCACCAGGGCATCCTCTCTTCCTCTAGAGATAAAAACGCCTGCAGAGGAAAAAAAAAAAGTATTTCAGGTTCATACCAACTCAGTAGTTTGGGAGTGGAAGGAATTTTAGAACTCTTAAAAGTTGCCAATGTAGGCGTAATCACTGCGACAAACACTATATGTGTTGCCAAGTGTGCCTCTAGAGTGCATACTAAACCGCAGGGAAAAAATATATGCAACTGTGGATTAGTACTTCAAACCGTTACCTTCATGTCTGTGAGGTTCCACTGTTACTTTCTTCCCTGCTCCAAAACCTCCTCTTCCTCCTCTCCCCCCACCACGGGGACCGCCTCTTCCTAAGGATAAAGAAACAATACAAGACCAAGTTGAATCTTTTTGACCTGAAAAGCTGAACCTTTTGCTATATTTTCTAGTCCTGCAACAGGCAGAACATTGCAAAGGTGTTAATAGATGCACACACCGTCTAAATTACCTCTTTCCATATATTAAGTGCTGGGGTGGGCAACTGCAGTCCTCAAATGCCACCAACAGGCCAGGTCTTCAGGACATCCCTGCTTCAGATAGCCTGAAAACCTGACCTGTTGGTGGCCCTTGAGGACTGGAGTTGCCCACCCCATCTCAAGTGTAATGCTCGCTAGAAAACCTTCTGTATGTTTGATTTTATTTGAATGCAGCTTATTAGACGACAGAAGCGTCTACCTCTGAATCCGCCTCTGCCCCGATCACCAAAACCACCTCTGCCGCCGCGGTCACCAAAACCACCTCTGCCACCACGAAAGCCGCCTCTGCCACCACCACGGTCGCCACCTCGCCCGCGGCCTCCAAAGCTTCCCCAGGCTACACCTCTTCCCCCTCCGCGGTCTCCAGATCCACCACGGTCTCCAAATCCACCGCGGTCTCCAAATCCGCCCCGGCCACCTCTAGGACTGAATCCTGCAAAAAAATAATAATGCATAATTAAAACAATATTGTACCAAGATCGATTACAACTTTTTTTTTATCTGTCGTGTGTGTGTGCAAAAGCAGAAACTTATTCTTGGGGTATTTACATAAGAGAAAATAATTGTATGAAAGCCTGTGCCTCAGGTTAGTGTGAATAATCCCAGGCACCCCGTGTGTAACTGCGCTATGATAATAATCCCAGGCATCCCACGTGTAACTGCGCTATGATCCTGCGCTCACTGGCCATGTATTCCCTGTCCCTTCAGATTGGTATTAGATATTAATGGTGCACATACCCCTGTGCAGGGATCACATACCCCTGTGCGGGGATCACATACCCCTGTGCGGGGATCACATACCCCTGTGCGGGGATCACATGGCACTGCAGGCCCTGCCACACTGAGGGCCGCTGATTACAGGAGACTGCACCAGTCACCCACTGTTACTGCTGCGTGCAGTGAGGGCCGCGTTATACAGGAGTATGTTACTGCGACTCCCTCCCCCCCTCCTCAATATAACAGTAATAGGGTCGCGCGGTGCCGGGTTTCATGCACACACGTGTTCACACACAGGAGCTGCGTGTCCCCGCACACGTGAGACCGGGAGCCTGCACAGTAAAGCTGCACCTCCCCTTCTATACCGCAGCATTGTAACTTTCACCCCCCTCTCTCCCCAGGACTGCACACCCCCTCCCCCGCGTTAGGGCTCAGCGCACACGTGTAACCCCCCTCTCCCCGTCCCGGTGTGGCCGTGCCCCGCGCCATCATATCTGCCAGCTGGGGGGGGGGTGAGTAGCGGCATACACGTGTGCGCTGAGCCCTATAACGCGGGCACCGCGTGGCTGCAGCCCAGGGGGGTCTCCGGTAACCAAGGGGTGGCGCGAGAAGCTTCCTGGTGCGAGGCCGAGTCCTGCCGCACACGCGGGCACCTTTCGCGCCGTCTTCCATCTGCGCACGCGGGCACCTCGCGCCAGGCTCGGCCGGGATGCTCAGGGGGTGAGGGCGGTGGTACACACGTTGCGTGATGATGCAGCATGCGAGAAGCGGCGGGACCTTACCTGGTCTCATGGCGCTCGCCGAATACTCGCACCGGACACTGCTCGCGCTGCGTGGGGACTGGGACGGTCCCACGTGTCTGCTTACGGTCTAAAGAAAATTCCCAGCAGCCTCCACGAGGGGGGGAGGGTTGCGTGCGCGTGCGTCCTTCAGATTGCTAGACCATCCACGCATGCGTGGTCATAACGTCACGCGAAACAGGACGCGCTGGGCGGCCATCTTAGGTCCGGGAAATACGGTCACTGATAAATACTTCCGCACAATGGGAGACTTCATTAGTAACCCAGACACAGTGCAAGGGTTAATACTCTGACAGTGTATAATAACACGTAACACTATGTAACATTAATAACCCTGCACCCAGACACAGTGCTAATCCTCTGACAGTGTATATGTTACGGTGTCTCTGTCCCCACCTCCCCAATCGCAAATAGGGGCCATTACAGGGTGTATGGTGCATATCCAAAATAGTATTTGTGGCGCACAGTAACAAAGAACAGGTCGTGTGGCAATTAAAAAATGTATTTATTAAAGCTGCATAAAAAAAACGGAGGGTGCAACACTCCTACGCGAGGCACTTTCTCAAGTAATGGTGCATATACCTGCTGGTAACAAGAGAGCTGAGTCGTCTGCGGTAACCTTGGGACAGGAACAGGTTTCTGGAGTCCATACCCCACGTAATACTTAGCAGTGCAGTGCCTCCATCTGCCGGGATATGGAGGCGATCTCCCACGGTAGAACTGTAACTCTCCCCCCAATTAGATCACACACCAGGCAGGAGGTATATTGCAAAACGGGAACGTTTTATTACTTCTCTTAGTGCAGTAATACAGGTATTCAGCAGTCACCTGCCGGATCACAGTCTCTGCTCTCAGGTATCACCGGAGATAGTCCCTGGACAGTCACTACGGGCCCAGGGCACCCGCAGCCGTCCTAGCTCTTCCCCACCTCCATAGCAGAGGCAGAGGTATAGTCACTCTACTCCTGTGACGGTTCAGGGGATTCCTTCCTCTCCATGTGTCCCCGTCACCGCGCTTTCCCCTTGCTCTGATCTTTCCCCCTTGCCTCCTAGTTCTGCTCTCCCTTCCTCCTCCCGCACCCGTCCCGCTGCGGCATGCCCTGACGCACTCCCAGCTGCCGCGCGCGTTCCCCGCAGGGCGCGCGCATGTTCCCAAACACCCGATCCCCTCCGCGGCACTCTGCTCGCGGCGTCTCTCTGTCTCCCCTCTGGTCTCAGTACCTTCTGCAGTTACTCCTCCGGTTCTCTCTCCTCCCTCGGCGTGCCCCCTGCGGCGTGGCGCTCCACGCGCTTTCTGACGCAGCCAGTGCGCGCGCACCCCAACCTTACAGAGGGCGCGCGCACACGCTCCTCTTGTAAACTTCCCCAGTCCTCTGGCTCCGCCCCCCATGCTGTACAAGCCATCTCCCTCTCTGATTTACCTGTCTCCCCCCTCTCTCCTTCTCACCTATCCCTGCTGCCTCTCACTCTACCCTCTACTCCTCCTCTCTCTCCCATTGGTGTTCCCTCCTTTATAACCCCTGTCTGTCCTCTCACTCATTGCTCTGCATAGCTTCTTGTGACCTCTGTGTGTGCAGTCCTATGCTTGGCTCTCCTGTCTCTTTCAGCGTTTGTTCCTGTGCCTGCTTACCTTTGGATCTCCCTGGCTTGAACTCTGCTTTGTACTGGATTACCCTGCTCTCTCCTGCCCTTGAACCCTGCATCCGGATACGACTTCGCTGCCTTCCGTTACCCCTGGACTCTGGCTTACGGACATCACTATCCTGCTCTCTATTGCCCCTGGACTCTGGCACACAGACATCACTATCCGAATTCTGAAACCCAAGGCGTTGCAAGTATACCTTAACCTTCTTTCTACAGGCCCGGCAACGCACTACCACACTCCGGGCATGCCCTCACTGCTGTGGGTGCGTGTTATAACCCTACCCACCTTAGTACTGGGGACTGGCCAGGTCTGCGGGCATACAGGCGTTACAACTCCTCCCCGGGGGAAGAACACATGGGAAGGCCCCAATCTCAGGCTCCCAGTCGTGACATGCCTTCCTCATGGGGAAGGACAACACTCACTTTAGGGCGGTCCTGTCCTTAAGTACAGCCAGAGGGCGGGCATCCCGTTGGTCCAGCCACAACAGGATATGCCACCCCCTGCTGTCACTCAAGCGCAGCACGAAAGGATGAAGGGGGAAAACCCCATGATAACTACTGGCAAACCTGTGAACACCAGGGTTTACTGCCAGCCCATTGGGTAGATTACCCGCTACATATAATAACATGTAACACTACGTAACATTAATAACCCTGCGCCCATACAGTGCAAGGGTTAATACTCGGAGAGGGTATAATAATATGTAACACTATTAAACATTAATTTGGGAAGGTTCTGGCACCAGATTCTGAATTTCTTATGAACAATCGTAATATTTTTTATTCGCGCAATCACATCGATCTTTGTGACTTTCAATGCGAACGAATTCTGGATGTGTCGATCATAACTAACATTGTCATCGTGTTGGCAAACAAATGTATATTATGTATATTTTATTTATAAAATAGCTAAAATTCACACAAAACTTCTCTCTTTGCTTTACAATGCCGTGCTCATTAATGACACCTTCCAACACATATAAGTAAATGTAGGTGTAGCGCACTTTCCCCCACCCCCTGGGACATATGGCGGGTTCCGTGTATGTGGTGCATTACCTGCGGCTCACAGGAGGGAGGAGCCTCTGCTGCTGGAAGCCTGGGGTGTGTCTGATCCGTCTGATGACAGCGCCTCCACCTGCACAGGATCCTACTATGTGGGATAACCCCGTGACAGGACCCAATACAGTAACACAAACACTGATAAGAATAACAGTTTACCATGAGCATCATATAATGAACAACACCACCACGTCCCCACCAACTAGGGCTCGCAGGGCCGTAACCCCACAGTGTCCTCCAACCAATGTCCACACCTGATGGATATGTTCCACAGTACTGAGGTGCTCCTGGGCGCCTAACCTCCCCGGTGTCACCAGGAATTAGCCCACCCAAATGTGTGTGACAGCGCTGCCCACAAGAACTGATGGTATTATAGTTGGTGCACTTGTAGTACCTGCCCAGGTGCTCCTACACCCGGGTATAGCCAGAAGATAGAAGAAAGGGATCCGCTGATCCAGCGACAACGTCAGCGAAGCCTCGGCCTCTATATGGGGTCGTATCCCTCATGGATGGTTCCACCATGAAGAAAGTCTCTCTCTGTGTTGTGATCTGGTCCCAGATCACCTGACGTCAAGATGCAGCCGTGTCCTGGCTGTGTCCCTCACACATGTACTACAGGGGCAGTGTCCCTAATTACTGGGCTTGTCCCTGCAGCAGCCACAAGCTAAGAGGGGGAGTCAGGGCGTAGCTAGGGACTAAGGGAGTCTCTGGCTTAGAGCAGGGGTCACAGACACCCTGCACACAAGCACAACCCTCTTGTCCCAGCTCCGACTGGCGTGCTCCTCAGTGAGCGAAATGTATATTCTTCTGTCAGGAGAAAGGCTGCAGCCCTATTGGCTGTTTGACTACATGTGACCTATCCTGCCCCAGTGCATGATGGGACTTGTAGTCCCCGCGGAGCCCTCGGCTGCAATGGCCGCTTCTCCCACAGCCCTACTGCGCACGCGTCAGACTCCTCAAATGGTTGCCGCGCTGGTCTGCTCAATGCGCATGCGCAACCACCTCAACATGGCGGCGCCCTGTAACGGGAGCCGCCAGGAACCTCTGGCGACTCAGTCGCCTCCCTGACGCTACCGCCACGCTCCTACACTCCTTACCGCAACTCCCGGCATTCCGGGCATCTGTCGGCACCCACAGCTGCCGCGGAGGTAAGGGAGGGCCAACTGGACCAAGGGGAGCCCAGAGGGGGAACCTGGGCTATATATGTATGAATAGTTTTATTTATATATGTAGCCAAGCTCCCTTGGACAACTGACTCCCTGGCCCCTCCAATACTGTAAATCCCAGTAAAGAGTGGGCAGTGTTAGGGAGTAGATTATGCAGGGCCTGTTATATTGTTCTGTGTGTATTATTAATATAACAGGGTATGTCTTTTCTGCCTCTCTTTCCCCACCTTGTTATGTATGTCCTACTAGCTGCAGGCTGTAAGGGGTTAATCTGTGGACTTGTTGACCCCCCTCATGCTTCTCCTATGAGTGACAAAAGTAAGGTGGTGACTCATGCCCTGTGTAAGCCTATCTGGTATAGGTATAGACCATGAGTCTGCCCCTTCTTGTTCCTCCTAGGAGGGGGTGACAGATTTAGTTTAGTCCTGTTCCTGCTCTGAATGAGAGAGGAAGCAGAGAGCTATGAGTCTCTCACATGGCAGAATGAGCGTGCTCACCCTCGGCCTTTGGCTGAGGGAACATCAAATTCAGCCACAGAGGCCCTGTAAGACCAGGGGCCACCACCATCCAGAGGTCTGGGACTTCTGAGACTGCATCGCTGTAAGGAGATCTCAATGGATGCCTACCATACAATAAAGACCCTTGTTATCACTCCTGTCTAAGTATCAGTCCTTGGGCAGGAGGGAGAAGTATGCAGTAGTGGGGGCTGACTTCTGGACACCCTGGAACCCACTACGGCTGGAGGCGCTAACACCAATGAGAAGAACTACCGAAAGAACCTAAGCCTGTCCTGATCTCCATACCAACACAGATCCAACTCAGCTCTCCTGGTCCTAACAGGTATCGCACCATACACAGGTAGCTGAGGCTGTGTATCTCCCACTGGGGGGGAAACAGTGCTACATTAATAATGTTCAGGAATAGCGTGTTATTGTAAGGGGAGTGTAACAGGGACTTATCTCTGTTAAAGCAACTTGCCTCTAATCCAGCAGTGTGCTGGTTAATTGCTGGTGTGCAATAAACCAACTCCACCTGCCTAATCACAGCTCTGTCAGAAAAGCCTGCTCTGAGACACAGGAAGAGGATTCCTTAGTCTCACAATTGGGGGCTGAACCAAGGAAGGACAGACAGATTTTTCCTTAGTCCACACTGGACTGACTAGAGGAACAGATGTCTTGAGCTGCAAAGAGACTGCAGGCTGACAGCAAGACAAAGGGGGACAAGATTTCTACACCTGGATCCGGATATCTCTATAGCACACAAGGCTGCGGACCCAGGAGAGCAGAGAATCCTTCCCCTACAGCTACAGTGTTCCCTCCTTACCTGTCGCATCTCAGTTCCCACTCTTCTTACAAAGCATGCACGCACCCACGGTTCCTTTACTCGTACCACGGAGCCCGGCCCACCCCCGGTCGCGTCACGCATTCTCTCACGCGCAGCACGTACACGTGACGGTGTGCGCCGCCCTCTAGCTGCGTGTCAAGATTCTCTGTGTCTTTAAGTGTTCTGAAGCAAGCGACGCCATCTTGCTTCCTGGCAAATCCTGCCCTCTTCCTCCTGACAGGAAGTAAACGTCTCTCTGACTTTCTCATTGCTAACAGCTGCCGCTGCCTTTTAAAAACAGTCAGTGGCTACCTGCCCAGGGTCCTGCAAAGTACTACCCCAATACTCTATGCTGTTCATTCCTGAACTTCCTCTGGGACCTGTACTCATCTCCTTTGGATTCCGGAAGCCTGGGACAGTCACTCATTCTACTATTGAGGTTAGTTTACCGTGCGGGTAGTGTAGGACCTGCTGATTAGGGTTTACCTTGATGTGGTAGCAGGCTTACAATACTTTGGCCAAAGCATTCAACTAAAGAACCCTTACTTTGAATTTAGTATTGCTGCACTCTTCTGTTACTGGCACTATGCCTTTAAGGAGGCTGGACGTCCTCCAGGAAGCAATTCTATTGTACCTTGTGCTCTGGACTTTACCTTCCCCTGCTCCCCACTAGTGGCAAACCCACACCCCGCGTTGGTGCCTGAGAACGCGCGCATCCTGCTCTGCTGCCAGAGCATGCGCGCACATGCAGCTGGGCTAGTCGTGTCTCTGAGCTTGGCTCCACACCTCCGAACGCGTCGCGCATTCTCCTGCGCGTGGCGCGCTCACGTGACTGTGCACCGATCCCCAGCTGCGCGGCAACTTCTCCTATATCGGTTCTCCTGCGGCTTCCCCACCTCGCTATCGGGTCTCTTCCCTTCTCTCGGCTTGTGCGTGGGAGCACAACCGTGACATACAGAAACAGATAAGACTTTCTTATGGGACTGTTGTGTATCTGTATATATATATTTTGGGCTGGTAATTAGCAAAGCTAACCATCCAGTTAGAGAGGGCTGGACTACATGTGTAGATATTCTCCAAAGTGAAGTAGGCTTTCTTTTGCTTAATTTTAATATCTTTGCTGTGTTAAAGGGACAGGCGCAATAAAGCCTAATTTAAGTTTCACTTTAATCGGTCTCCATTTCGTACCTCTGAACACGTCTCTTACATATGGTGTCAGACGTTGGGGTGATAGGTGGCCCTTGAAGTTAAAAGGGGCCCCGGAGACTGCCTGTGAAAATGTTTGTGCTTTTGCCTGCATATAGTTCCTGCAAACAGCCTGAGCAACAAACCAAAGAATCACATGTAGCAGTGACCAGAATTAAAGGGCTACACATCCAGGCAGGAAAACCACACTGCACTGAAAAATGCCACAATGCCACAGTTGGACTGGGAGGACTGTGACAGACGGTGACCCACACAAGGGATTGATACTGTGACCAGATTCTACCCCACCACTGGTGAAAGAAAAGAAAAAACAAAAAAACTGGGAATTTAAAATGGCCGCCCAGCTGAAGTCAAATACAGACTGTGCAAGAATGGGGAAGAAAATGTGTTTCTGGTATAAAGAGCCCGGTCACACAGAGCAGTGTCCCTTCAGGCCTTAATCAGACAGTGAGGATGGCCCCTAGGTGGCCCCAGAAAAAGGGCAGCAGCCAGCGGACTATTTTTTTAAACGTGCCAAGGAACTGCAGCAGCAAGCAATGCGCTGTGGACCCAAAGAAGGTACAGAAGTTTTTTCTTAGCAAGTGCACATCCAGTATCTCTGATGAGAGAGAATGTGTGCCCAGGACTGCTGATGTTGTAAAATATACCAAAGTAAAGAAGAAGAAAAAGTCTACAGAGACACCTGTAAGAGCTACGAACTCTACAAGCAAAGTCTGCGCACCTGTAGGACTAACACAATTTGGGGCTCTAGCGCAGCGGTGCGCAAACTGGGAGGCGCGCCAACCTGGGGGGGGCGCAATATTGTTTAAGGGGGGCGCAGGCAGCAGGCAGCGATTTTTGCCAGGAGAAAAGCTGTCAGTAGCTGCAATTTCTCTTACGGCCATTAGGTGGCGCTGTGCTACACAGCTCCTGCAGTTCTTCCTTATTCTTATTGCATGCAGCGTGATGAGTGTGTGTCAAAGTGTGACATGGGGAGGGGGGTTGAGTGTGTGAGTGGGACATGGGGAGGAGCGGTGAGAGTGTGAGTGTGACAAGGGGAGGGGGAGTGAGCGTGTGACAGTGTGACATGGGGAGGGGGGTGAGAGTGTGGGGGGATGAGTGACATGGGGAGGGGGTGAGTGTGAGGAGGGGGTGAGTGTGGGGAGGGGGTGAGTGTGGGGAGGGGGTGAGTGTGGGGAGGGGGTGAGTGTGGGGAGGGGGTGAGTGTGACATGGGGAGGGGGTGAGAGTGTGACATGGGGAGGGGGTGAGAGTGAGAGTGTGACATGGAGAGGGGGTGAGAGTGTGGGGAGGTGAGAGTGTGACATGGGGATGGGGTGAGAGTGTGAGATGGGGAGAGGGGGGTGAGTATGGGGGGGTGAGTGTGACATGGGGAGGGTGGCGAGTGTGGGAGTGACATGGGGAGGGTAGGTTAGAGTGTGACAGTGTGACATGGGGAGGAGGGGTGACAGTGTGACATGGGGAGGGGGGGGGTGAAAGAGACATGGGGATGAGAGAGACACTGGCGGGAGGGAGAGAGAGACACTGGCGGGAGGGAGAGAAAGACACTGGCGGGAGGGAGAGAGAGACACTGGCGGGAGGGAGAGAGAGGCTGGCAGGAGGGAGAGACACAATGGCTGGAGGGAGAATGTGAGAGAGACACTGGGGGAGGGAGAGACAATGGCTGGAGGGAGAGTGTGAAAGAGACACTCGGTGGAGGGAGAGTCTGAGAGAGACACTGAGGAGAGACACATTGGGGGCAGGGAAAGAGAGAGTGGGGGGAGGGAAAGAGAGAGAGGGGGGAGGGAGGGAGACACACTAAGGGGAGTGATAGACACTGGAGGGGGAGTGAGAAATACTGGGGGAGAGGAGTGTGAGACTGTGGAAGAGGGGAGAGAGGTCCTGATGTGGCGGGAAGAGAGAGATTAATAATACAGCATAAAAGGGGACGCTACTAGACAAATATCATAATATTTATTTTTAAGTGATGTCATTTGTTCTAAATACTTTTTTTGTAGACGCGTGGCGGGGGCGTTACAAAGCTGGTTTGCCCTCATTGGCTGAACCAGCTCACGTGCACTGACGTCATGTGATTTTGATTACTTCAGGCAGGGGGGGCCTGAGAAATTTTATGGATGAAAAGGGGGGCTTGGCATAAAAAGTTTGCTCCACCCCTGCTCTAGCGAATACCGTGACAACAGCTGCAATAGCGCCTCCTGAGGTCAGGAAGAAAAATACACCTGATAGCCCCAAAATGGAGCCTCCTTTCCCCGCTGTCGCTCCGTTCCCAGCGTTTGTAAGGGTGCGCGCGTGCACACAGGGCTTCTTCTGCCCTCACACGGAATTAGGTCCCTCCTCCTGCTTGGGCTGCGCGCCCCCCTCGCACACAGCACACACGCACGAGATGCGGGCACCGCCCACAAGCAGCACAGCAGGGGTAATTACCCACCTCATCTGCTACCTTCTGTTTTGCCCTATCACTGCCCTCGCTGGGGCCACTCCTCCAGTTTCCATTGGCCCCTGGTCCTTTATATGCCCTGATCAGCCATTCCTTCTTTGGCTGAGCATAGTTCCTGGTAGCCTTGTGTTCCCACGTTCGGGCCTTGCCTTGTCCCTTGGGCTTTCATCTCGCTCTCGTATTCTCTCCTGTGTACCGATCCGGCTTGACTTAGGACCCTCTCTGGAAATCGACCCCGGCTTGTCTCCTGACCATCCGAATTCTCCAACCCTCGACCTCGGCTTTCGGACACTGACCAACCACCCGTCTCCAACCCACGACCACGGCTCTCGGCACTGACCACTCTCCTGGCTCCTCCCTACTATCCGGCAAGTATCTTGACTAACACTATCTCTTCCGATCAGGCCCGTCTACGCTGACAGTCCACCTTCCAGGCGTGCCTCCGCAGCTGCGGGTTTTATCCTTCCCACCTCAGTTCCGGGGTCCCTCCTTGTTCGTGGTGAGCGCAAACGTTACACTAGGTTAGTTTAAAAAGAGATGGAAAAGTACCAGAACACAGAGATGAGTTAAAGATGTTAGTGAGGATGAGGATCATGGTAGAAGCGAAAGGAATCAGGAGATGGGAGGGAATGGGGTTGAGACTGCATCCGGTGGAGGTTGAGGAGAGCAGCAGGAGAGATACTTTTGGAGAGGAGTCAAACAAAGATGGAGGATTAGGAATGGCTGTTGCGGAAGGGACAAAGGGCATTTGTTTGTGGAGAGCTTCCACTTGAAATAATCAGCAAAGTCTTGTGGTGTAATGGAAGGAATCATCCCATTTTGAACATATTAAATGTTATTATCGCTATATAGACGTTATTTTCCTATTATGGAAGTGGAGCTTATGTCATTCTTCGATTATTTGAATAACCTCCGATCACGGGTTTGTCTTACCAATTCTTGGAGTACCACCCAACTGGCATTCCTTGATGTGCTCATTTCTCAGGAATCTGGTGAGTTACATCCAGACATTTTTAGGAAACCTACTGATAGGAATTCCATTTTAAGAGCAGACAGTCATCACCCTGATACTGTAATGTTTTCGGGAAAGGGGAGAGCTCTGATAAGAATATCTAGAATCACCAGTAGGCAGGAACTACTTGGACCTGCTATTACAGATCTTTGAACGCGGTTTCTAGCCTGTAGTTACTCACCAGATATATTGGACAAATCCCTGGGTAGACAAATACCTGCTATTAAAACTAAAAGGTCCAAAGACAGCCTTATATTTCAAACAAAATTTACATGTGCTAGTGGTTTCCTTAACCTCTGAGTAAACATTGGCACATATATATGATCAGTGTTCGGCAAACCTATACATTTGCTCGCCCCGGGCGAGTGGATTTAACATTGTGGCGAGCTCGTATTGGCCCAAGCAGCACACGTGTGGTACTAGGTGGCGAGTAGATTTTTTTGTTCGGCGAGTAGATTTTTTGGTGATTTGTCGACCACTGTATATGATTATTACGTGTATTACTGCTGTGAAGCACTATGTACATTAATGGCGCTATATAAATAAAGACACATACATACTTCAAGATCAAATATTATCTGATGTATGTAATGAGGTGCTGATTGTAGCCTTTAAAAGAGGTAGGAATTTAGGGGATAAGCTAAGTCACTCAGATGATTAAAGATTTTACTCTATCACCCACTTTTTAAGTGACGGTAAACTAGGGAATTACCTGTGCTTTAATTGCTCTGTGTAATAGCCTGGTCACTGGTGATATATTCTCTCACCCTCACAGTGGCAAGGGTATTAAAATTAAAAGCAGGATCACGTGTAGATCTACTCGCGTAGTCTATATGATCAAATGCCCCTGCGGTTTACTATATATAGGGAAGACCACGATGATGATGATGATGATGATGAAAGTACACTTTCTAGAGCATAAAAGTGTGATTAAGAAGGGCACTGAACCCACCATTCTAGTTCAGCACTGCTGTAGGACATAGACATCCCGTTTCTGCATTTACGATTATGGGCAGAGACCGTACAACCTAGACGAGGTACCCCTGATAGGGGATAGTCACAAGCTAAAGACACTAAGCACACAGAGTTTACAGAAGAACATTTATTAACAGAAAATAGAAACGGACAGCGGGACGATGCGAGACGGGACGAGACTGCTTCACGCCAGCTGTGTGGTGGTGGTTTAACGTGTGTGGTTGTGGCGGGGGAACCAAGCCAACCGTCCTTCGCTGGACTACAATCACGTAATTTAAATTGGTCTGCACCCACCACCACAACAATGCATAAACATATCTAACATCTTACACAGACTTGAAAAGCGTAACACTTAGAGAAGTTAACAAAAGTGATCACACATCAGCATTAATAGCGTTATTACACCCAAGCTCTGGCCAGGTGAAGATAGAAATCAGAGCAGTGACCCGTTAATAGACGAGATCTTCTGGGATGGAGCCGAGATTGGATCCGACAGCATAACGTCCGTTACCACTTACTAGTGGGAATTTAATGATGAGGAATATTTGGGTTCTTAGATTATTTTATTACCAATTGCCAAATAAGTTATTTTTATCAAGTCAAATTATGTTCCGGTGACTCCAGTTCAATAACATTATACTTTTTATTTAATCATGGCGAGGGTTCTGTGTGTCCTTATCCTTGAGAACATTTATCTGTTCGACCTCTCCCCGTTTTAATAAGTAATAGTGGACATACCTGTGCGCAGGCTTCTGTGGGAGCCGGCAGTCCAAGAACCGTGGACATTTATGGACCTCGAGATGAAGAGCTCCACACACATTCAGTGCCATTAATGTACGTAGCGCTTCACAGCAGTACTACACGGGACAATCATATAAATAACAAATAATACAAATAACAGATCACGGGAATAAGTGCTTCAGACATAAAAGTAACATTTTGGAAGAGGAGTCCCTGTTCAGAAGAGCTTACAATCTAATTGGTAGGAAGAACGTACAGAGACAGTGGGAGGACATTCTGATAAGTGCGTCTGCAGGGGGCCAAGCTTTATGCATCAAGTGTATAGTATTAGCCACGGTGCTACTCATATGCTTCTTTAAGCAAGTGTGTCTTAGGCTGCAGCCAGGGTGGCGTTGAGCGTGCAGGCGCTCATGCGCGGCGGCGCAAGCAAGCGGCAAATTCAAATGTACTTGCTTGGCAAGCAGCTAAGCGCCGCGCTTGCTCACGCTGGCCACACACATTGTGTGAAACGTGTTTGATTGCGGATAGCGTGAGCACACCGCCCGCTCAGCGCCACCCTGGCCGAGGCCTTAAGGTGGGTCTTAAAGGAGGATAGAGAGGGTGCTAGTCGGGTATTGAGGGGAAGGGCATTCCAGAGGTGAGGGACAGTCAGTGAGAAAGGTTTAAGGCGGGAGAGAGCTTTAGATACAAAGGGGGTAGAGAGAAGGCATCCTTGAGCAGAACGCAAGAGTCGGGATGGTGTATAGCGAGAAATTAGTGCTGACATGTAAGGCCTCGTCCAGGGTGGTGCTGAGCGGGCGCTCACGCTGGACACTTTGCGACAATGCATGCGGCCTGCGTGAACGGGCGGGCCTGCTCGGCGCTCAGCCGTTTGCCGAGCAAGCAAAAATGATTTTGCTGCTCGCAAGCGCGTCATGTGAGCAGTTCACCCAATGAGGGCGAACCAGCTCCGTGACGTCGTGGCCGCGCCACCATTCGTGCGCGCACCTAGCCGGCCAGGAATCGCAGGGCACAGCGCTGGAGCGCCAGCACGCCTGTTTCCACCCTGGATGAGGCCTAAGGAGGGTCAGAAGAGTGTAAAGCTTTACAAGTGAGGAGGAGAATGGAGTGTGAGATGCGGGATTTGATAGGAAGCCAAGAGAGGGATTTCAGCAGGGGAGACGCCGAGACAGATTTAGGAAAGAGTAGAGTGATTCTGGCAGCAGCGTTTAGGATAGATTGTAGGGGAGACAGGTGAGAGGCAGGAAGGCCGGACAGCAGGAGGTTACAGTAATCAAGAGAGAATGAGGGCCTGAGTCAGAGTTTTAGCAGTCAAACAACAGTGGAAAGTGTGTATCTTTGTTATATTGCGGAGGAAAAAGCAACAGGTTTTAGAAATGCTTTGAATGTGAGAGTAGTCGAGTGTGACCCCTAGGCAGCATGCTTGGGCTGCAGGGTGAATGATGGTACTTCCAACAGTAATGTGGAAGGACGTAGTAGGGCCAGGTTTGGGAGGAAGTATGGGGAGATCTGTTTTTATCATGTTAAGTTTAAGTCGGCAGAGGGCCATCCAGGATATCGCAGAGAGACATTCAGAAACTTTGGTCTGTACAGCAGGTGTAAGGTCAGGGGTTGAAAAGTAAATTTGTGTCGTCAGCATAGGTGAGATTTAAACCCAAGGGATGGGATTAGGTCACCTAGAGAGAGTGTGTACAGAGAAAAGAGATGAGGTACCAGGACAGAGCCCTGGGGTACCCCCACAGAGAGATCGATAGGAGGTGTTAGCACAAGAGACACTGAAAGTACGATGGGAGAGGTAAGAAGAGATCCAGGATAGAGCTTTGTTACGAATACCAAGAGTATCGAGAATGTGCAGGAGAAGAGGGTGGTCCACGGTCTCACATGCAGCAGAGGTCAAGTAATATGAGCAGAGTGTAATGACCTCTGTCTTTGGCAGCATGGAGGTCATTAGTTTTTTTAGTGAGGGCTGTTTCAGTCGAGTGAGCAGTGCGGAAGCCAGATTGTAGAGGGTCTAGGAGTGAATAGGTATTGAGAAAGTGGAGCAAGCGAGAGAACACAAACTGTTCAAAGAATGTAGAGGCAAAAGGCAGGAGGGAGACAGGCCGATAGAAAGACAGGTAGGGTCAAGCTTGCTGTTTTGGAGTAATGGTATAACTGTTGTATGTTTGAAGGAGGGAAAGGTACCAGATTAGAGGGAGGAGTTAAAAATGTGTGTGAGCGTAGGGAACGGGAATAAAACACGTGCCAATGCATAGCACCCTTTAATTAATCTGGGCCCGAGTATCTGATGCGGTGGTATAGAGGAGCTAGCAACCTTTTCAACATCATCAACACTGATCAGTCGCTCTGTAGACCTGACCCACCTTCCTTTCCATCTCCTGGGCACCTCAAGTTTGCACAAACCCACTACTAAATTAAATCAAATTAAAAGTAAAGTAAGACCAGCTGTCCTAAATTTGGGTCGGTTTGCAACCCTCTATGGAATACAATATTTATTTGACATACTACCTTGAAGTACTCCAAGAATAGAGCAATTGCATAAATATATACATACGTAGCCATTATTAAGTATGTTGGATTATATAGGAGTTGGATTATATAGGATTGACTTTAGTGGTAGAGGAATTGTACCAGCTCCTTGTCATCTTGAAAAAGATTTTAAATCCTTGTGCCAAAATTATGCTGCAAGATATTTGAATACATGGATTTATTTTAAACTATTTAACATTAATTTATAAAATGTTTTACCAGGAAGTAACAGAGTACATTGAGAGTTACCGCTCGTTTTCAACATGGTTCGTAAACATTTCCTTTTCCCAAAAGGCAATATGGGCGCCCAGACTCGGTGGCCCATAGATGGAGAAAACTGCTGTATAAGAGGAAAAAAAGACTGCAGCAACATCCGGTTTGTGTCCTCACTAACCGATATACATACATGCCCTGTTGCACTGCACTAGGGGGTGTTGAGTCCTCCCATCGGGTGCATGTTTACAATCAAGGAGGTGGCCATGCGAAGTTGACGGCATCTTGCACTAAATAACTGCATCCGATAGGGATACCAAATTGAATGCGTACAGGTAGACTTTGCTGCGTGGTCTACTTTATGTCCCTAGGCCCAAGCACATGGAAGTAGAGGGGAATCTATATGTCCACTTATGTTAATACTTTAAAGCAGGGGTTCTCAAGTCCAGTCCTCAAGCCCCAACAGGTCAGGACATCCCCACTTCAGCACAGGTGGCTCGGGTCTTTGAGTGAGCCACCTGTGCTGAAGCAGGGATATCTTGACATCTAGGGTCTTGAGGAGTGAAGTTGAGAACGCCTGCTTTAAAGCCGACACCTTTAATAGAAGGCGAGTGGCACGGTCAATAAGTCCCCAGCTACATGCAGTGTTCAAACCAACCCCAAGCCCATGCAGCTCAATGCGGGGCAGCGGTTTCTCTTCACCCAGGGCACTGTAATGACCACTAGAAGCAGCGAGTCTGACTGAGTAACCATGGGCTCATTTATTCAATTGTGACTTCTTACATAAACTGAAGCAGCTTTGATTTATGGCAATTGTTTAAGAAAGAATGGAATTAAGATGTGGACCAAGCATTGAAAATAGGGTCTATGTTGAGGCTATGCAGAATCAGAAATTGGCAGCCGAGAACCACTTGCGCCAACCCAGTCTGTCCATTTCCCCCCCATCTCATTAAACACCAGACCCCCCACTTTCATGCCCAAATTACCTTCTCCCCACAAGTTCTTCAGAGCCTTGTACGTGACCTGCACAGATTGCACTACTACACAAAACAAGTTCAATTAGGAAGCGTCATCTTCCAATGCTGGCTGAAGGAGCGGCGCAGCGACTAAAGACACCGACACAGAGGTTGAAGCAGGGGAACCTGGTTCAGTTCCTGGTGTCAGCCCTTTGGGCAAGTCAGGTTATCTCCCTGTGCCTCAGACAGCAAAACAGATTGGAAGTTCATATGGGCAGAGACTGTTAAAACATCCTAAGTACATTTGAGTTCAATTGGCAAAAAAATAAAAAATAAATAAAATATTGGGTAGCGCCGAGAAAAACTAAAATCCCATTTTTCCAGGATCCAACTAGTTGATCTGAAGTAAAAAGAAGAACTAGGAATTAAATGTTTGTTACACCAACAAAATAATGTTTATTTAATTAATTAGAGTAGGGAGGTTAGGATAAAAATGTTTTTTTATCCCCATCACCAAGTACAAAGCAACTGGAAAATTGTGACCATCCACACTTCAGAGGAACAAAATAAATGACATTAGCAAGCACAACAGACTCAGTATTAGACCGGTTTAATTGCATTAGCCTCAACAAAACAGACAGCTGGGTATATTCAATAAACGTGTCTTAGCTGATTAAATAGGAGGGAATGAAATTAACATTCCTGGACTGAATTAAACAGTAAAAAAAAAAAAAAAAAAGTCCACTGAAGGGCGGCTTCTGGAAGAAATAATTTTTTATACACACAGGAGACTTCTCTTAAAAGTCTGGCCCTTCCTTCTTCAGCTTCTTGTAGTCAATGGTTTCATTGTAAAACTACAAAACAAATAAATAAACATAATTAAGGGTAATCCAAATGCAGACCAAAAAACACTGAAGCACCATTATTCTGATATTGCATGTGAAGGGAGCCTCGCCAGAAAATAATGTTAAAGAGATTGAAATTAACATTTGATAATCATTAAGAATGACACAGATCTGCATTAATAAAGCTGCATCACTAATATATCTGTAACAATGTTATTTACACCGCACACCTCTAGGGAACGTAGCATGCGATGCAGCCCCACTGCTCTATATACCAGCGACATGGGGAGCGAGGCGTTTGGGCTGCACTTTACCGGCAAAATGTGATATTTCTTGCTTTTCCATCTCGGCTTTGTTGAAACTTTTTTTTCTATTTCAGAACTTTTCACTATTACTGTTTTAGAAAGACTGAGTAGCAAAGGGAGCAGAGAAGAACAACTCACAAAGTCCTAGAAAGTAATGGTAAAAGGGCTCGGACATTATTGCCAAACTTTACAACACAAGCCAAGTATGAAAACACAGCTGCTGTCTATTAAAAATATCCCTTAGCAAGAACAGATTTTTCTTCTTGCTACCTCAGAAGCTTTTAAACTCACCTCCGGTTAAGGCTTTTCACACACAAGTCCGCAGGTTAGTGTGATCAGCTTAATAGGGATTTGTATGGCGTCTCCAACCGTGCAACACAAAGTTGCACATACCCCTACATATGTTTGCCGAATACTTGTATGTGAACATAAAATGAATCACACAAATGGTGAATCATTTATTATGGGATAGAAATGCAGATAAAACATGCACATTAACTGGACAGTAACCATTGTTTCCTTAATAAAAAATAAAAATAAAATAAAAGAAGAAACTCCCCCTGCTACATGTTTAGCTATATTATTTGCCAAGGAAACCACTACCACCAATACACACTGTAGTTCTTATTCCCCATGGTTTTTACATCGCGGACCTTGTGAGGCACCCCATAAGTTATGTGCAGCAAGCTCTTCTGGGATTTTCATGGCAGAACCGCTTCCTAAATGCCAATGTTTATATAGGAAAAAAAAAAAAAAAGGGAAGGAAGTAGGTGTTTGTGCCAACACCAAAGTGTTAGTGAATGCAGCTGGATGTACTTACCTTGTACTGGTAATTGGGACTCTTCTGCTTCCAAGGCTCAGGGTTATTCTTCTTGTCCCAGCTTAAGAAAAAAAAAAAAAAAAAGTGAATATCAACAAAGCAGAAGCTAAACACCTTATACAAAAGTATGCATCATATCGTGTATTATCATACACCGCATGCAATACAAACACACAAATATTGTGTATTATCGTATACTACATGCATCATATGGTGTATTATCATATACCGCATGCATTTTATATCGTATACCGCATACATCATATGGTGTTTAAGCTCACCTGACTTCAGGGCTGAACATGGCCACCCTCAAGGCATACAGGATGGAACCAGCACCTCCTAATCCCACAAACATGAACAGCGGGATTAACTAAAGCGAAAAAGAAAATAGGTACCGTTACAAAACACTGCATCACTGCCAGCACATTGCCTGATCCTTTAGACCGCCAAAAAGTTGATAACAAAAAATATGTCAAACACAAGGTCTGCGTATTTTAGCACAGCCAGTTGAAATCACTTGTTTACTTAGTATACCAGGTATATATGCCAAGTACTCGAGGGTGATCAGATTATAAATAGATGCTTAGAATTGCCACACGCACGGTCTTATGCTATAAAGTGCGATAGCGAAAAAGACCCATTAAAAAGTCAGTCCGGTGTTATTGCACTTAAATGGCCTTCCCACAATACACATTTTATTTTCTAATTAGTTATAAGCGGTTGGCCACCATTTTATTAGTTTATTCTCACCGCTAGAAGAGTTTGCATAAGTCAACTAACTTTTAAAGTGCTATTATCCCATTCTTTGCACCAAATAAAATTAATTCAGTCGTAAGGAGGGGAGACAGTAATATGACCTCTACTGATATTGTTTATGTCCTGACCTTGAACAAAATAAGGACCAGACCAAATATGTAGCTACACTGCAGAATATTACACAAATCATTCAAACAATCATGCTAACACACTTACCAAAAAGGTGAACTAGTAACAAAATAAAAGTTGGTGGAACCAAGACAAACATCCCCTTTTTTAAAAGGTTACTATAACACATAAATCTGTAGTACTACTGACCCTTAACGTATGGATAAATCCAACAAGCCTTCAACTAGTTAGAGTAAAAATTTGGAGCAATTAAAATGGTTTCAGATGCAAAGTATTGCTGCGTTGGCAGTAATGCACAGCAAGAGTTTGTTTACAGTCAAGTCATTCTCCCGTATTCACCCGTCAGCCCTTAACTCTGTGCTGGGGTGGCTCACTCACTCTATATGGACCAAACACTAAATATTCTGCACCCCAGAGATTGATAAAGTAATGAATTCCCTTTACCATTGCATCCGATATAGCAAAGACGCAATGGAACTTGGACTAAAATACTGACACACACACACCACACACACACACACACACACACACACACCAACATAAAAGGACAGACAATAGACTTGCACTGACTAACCACCCCACCCAAAGCAGTGAGGCAATAACTTCCCAGTCGGGACATGAGCTACGTGCAGGGCTGTGCACACTCAGGTGATCTGAAGGATAGAGGAAGTCATTGAGGTCACAACAGCAGACATGGAGAATAGCGGTCTCAGAAACTGGATTCAACCAAGAATATATTTTGGGGGGGGGGGGGGGGGGGGGGGGTAATTACCAATAAGATCAACCGGCACTTAAAAAAATACATGACAATAACAGACTGGTGTGTTTGAGGTCCTTGGGTGCAGAATACTATTTTGGTTGGCAGAAGAGGGGACACCATTAATAGACTCCTAGCACTTTAGGATGTAATTACCAGGTAATCACATGAATATCATCACAGCAGGGCAGTAAGCATACAGGGACAGTGCTGCTGTGAGATAATACATATTAATTAATAGACCTGGCGTGAAGATAAATAGCATGTCTCAGAGGGGAGAGGTGGGGGGCAGGGACAAGGCCGGGCAGGGAATCCGGCCTGCAACGCATCATCTCCGGGAGCGGAAAGGGTTATTCATGCGGCTCCGCAATGCGCTGCAGCCCGGCCCCACAGCCGAGGAGGAGTGTGCCGGGGGTCTCAGGTCGCACTGCCCGGGGGAGGTGGAGGACCCCTCCAGTGGGAGGTGAGTACAGGGGTGGACACCCCGGGGGGAGGCTGGGTACAGGGGGGGACACCCCGGGGGGAGGCTGGGTACAGGGGGGGACACCCCGGGGGGAGGCTGGGTACAGGGGGGGACACCCCGGGGGGAGGCTGGGTACAGGGGGGGACACCCCGGGGGGAGGCTGGGTACAGGGGGGGACACCCCGGGGGAGGCTGGGTACAGGGGGGACACCCCGGGGGGAGGCTGGGTACAGGGGGGGACACCCCGGGGGGAGGCTGGGTACAGGGGGGGACACCCCGGGGGGAGGCTGGGTACAGGGGGGGACACCCCGGGGGGAGGCTGGGTACAGGGGGGGACACACCCCGGGGGGAGGCTGGGTACAGGGGGGGGACACCCCGGGGGTGGCTGGGTACAGGGCTCGCACACTCACGCTCGGGTGCTTCTTGGCGTGGCTGATCATTAGACGCAGCATGATGGCGGCAGCGGAGAGATGAGATTCCTTCACTTCGCCACAATGTCAAGTAGTACAAGCCGCAGGACCCCAATACGTCATCCGCCTCCTGGCTCTGGGCTGCCCGCGGCAGTGCCTGTGTGCGATTCTGGGTGCGCCTGCAGGGCCTATACTATTGTGAGCATGGAAACCGGCGAGACAGAGACACCCTGCCACACAGAGACACTAACATTATTATTATTATTATTATTATGTAAATGTATACACTGTACTTGTGTGAGGGGATGCGCATGCGCAGTAAGGAGGGGGAGAGCTGGGAGAGGAATGGGTGTACATGTAACAGCTCAGTAGTGTCCCTGCCGCAGCAATAACCGTGTTATCACAGGGATACTAACACACCTAAGAAAGTACCAGCACTCTCTGTCTAACAGCTAAAAGTACTAAAGAACACACATTTCATGAAGGTTAACACATTTAATGTCACTAATAATAAACCGGAATCATAGCAATATTGGCAAATGTGTGAGCAAAAAATAAAGTGTTGTTTTTTCCCCCTTTTCCTTCTTTCCCCTCCACCCCTCACATTGAGACATTTCCCATGGTGACACTTTATTTTTTGCTCACACATTTGCCAATATTGCTATGATTCCGGTGTATTATTAGTGACATTAAATTTGTTAACCTTCATGAAATTTGTGTTCTTTAGTACTTTTAGCTGTTAGACAGAGAGTGCTGGTACTTTCATAGGTGTGTTAGTACTTGAGAGGGGAATAAGGGGCCCCTTTTTGTTCCGTGCACCCTGCAACCTCTCACATTTACCTTGTCAGAGTGCTGTCTATCGCCCCCCTTTCTATCACAGGGATACTGTTCCATTATAATTTAGTACACGCCTCCTTTTTTTAACCACTTTGCTGAGGAGCAGACAGAGGAAGCCATTGCTTGGCGGTGCCCGGCTACCTCCTTACATTCATATCATAATAAAGTGACATTATTTAATTCCCCCTTGGGACCCTTTGGGGCGCTTCGCGGGAGGATTCCTGGTAGAGAAACCCCTGGTCACTGAGGAGATGCAGACAGTTATATGTATTTGCGCACTGTTAAAGCAGCGGGTGTATATTTTATTTATGTAGCCATGTGTAAAATTGGTGTTCCATATGTCTCTCATTCTGTGCAGTAATCCCTGGTAAAAGGGCAGGGGTGCCAGAAGTCATCATGGAGGTTTGCCCTCAAACCCTGTGATGTGTAACATGTAGCAAAGGAAGTGACAGCATGATCTATGTCCACTGTTAGTGACTCAGAGGTGGGTCTCCTGGAACCTATATATTACGCATCACTTCCTAAAGTTAGTGTGTTATGTCTGGGTTAAGTGTCTGGTGCAAGAGCTGTGAGTCTGTGCAGCTCAAGTGTCAGTAGTTGCAGAGAGACAAGCTGACATCCCACTGTATCCAGGGCTCTCCCTTAGGGGAGATGGTGGCCCTCCCTTAGGGGAGAGGTAGCAGAATATACCTGGCGGATTAAAGAGTCCGAAGGGACCTTCCTTATGATGTGCAACTATATGATGTGCGGCTAAGTACCGGCCGCTATGATGGGAAGTCTGCCGGGCCTGATGCAAATAAAGATGCCCTTGATTAAGAGATCCTTCTTGCCTGAGACTGGAGTTATTCAGCAAGAAGATGCACCCAGGAGTTCTCTTCCAGAAACTCCTCCCTGCTATCATGGGGATCTGGAAGGGATGGAGGCGCTGTACCAACTGTGAGTAGAACTCAGCACTACTTCATACGCCTGTCATGGTGAAATCCCCACTACCAACGAGCGGGAGACTCAGGAGTCCTGTGAGCCAGCAGGTGCACCACACTACACTGAGATGTAACTGGGGGCAGATTATGCACACCAGGGCCAATATGAGATTGTGGGGGCCTCGAACCGTTACATTTATAAAATGTTTTACCAGGAAGTAATACATTGAGAGTTACCTCTCGTTTTCAAGTATGTCCTGGGCATAGAGTTAAGACAAAAAATGCATGGTTACAAATACAGTTACATAAGTGAACAGGGTATACATTATATACAAGACATTGCATGCACAGTTAAAGAGAATATATATTATAGGCTTATATAACAGTTACAGACCAGATTAAAATGTGAGACAGCCTTAGATTTGAAAGAACTTAGACTGTTGGTGGATGTGAGAGTCTCTGGTAGGTTGTTCCAGTTTTGGGGTGCACGGTAAGAGGAGGAGCGTCCGGATACTTTGTTGAGCCTTGGGACCATGAACAGTCTTTTGGAGTCTGATCTCATGATAAGGGCTGCATGTAGTAGGGGTGAGGAGCTTGTTCAGATAGGTGGGTAGCTTGCCCAGAAAGTATTTGAAGGCAAGACAGGAAAGGTGAACTTTGCGCCTACACTCAAGTGATGACCAATCTAGTTCTTTGAGCATTTCGCCGTGATGGGTGTTGTAGTTGCATTGGAGAACAAAACGGCATATTGAATTGTAGAGTGTCTCCATAGTCGATAATTGGCATTAACATCTGTTGTGCAATATGCTTTCTGACCAGCAGACTTAGGGAGGATTTGTTCCTGTAAAGTACACCTAGTTTGGCATAGGTCTTGGTTGTCAGGGTATCAATGTGCTTCCCGAATGTTAAGTGGGAGTCAAACCATATGCCCAGGTATTTAAAACTAGTAACAGGAGTTAGGGTGGTGTTAGCGTTGGTTCTGATCTGGAGCTCCGTCACTGGAAGCTTTACAAATTTAGTCTTGGTCCCCAATAACATTGTTACAGTCTTTTCAGTGTGTAAAAACAGTTTGTTTTGGGAAATCCAGTTTTCAAGTCTCAAAAAGTCAGATTGAAGTATGTGTTGAAGGTCAGAGAGGCTATGGCTGTGTGCATATAGGATTGTGTCATCTGCATACATGTGTATTGAAGCTTCCTTACAAACTGCGGGAAGATCATTGATGAACACTGAGAAGAGTAGGGGCCCCAGAACAGAGCCTTGCGGGACACCACAGGTGATATCCAGGGGGTTGGAGTTAGAGCCTGAGATTGACACATGTTGGGATCTACCTGGTAGGTAGAAATGAAACCAGTTTAAAGCATGCTTCCCTATTCCAGAGCTCTGGAGTTTGTTAAGCAGGATAGCATGATCAATAGTATCTAAAGCCTTTGCAAAATCTAGGAATATTGCACCATTGAGTTGTCCCCGTTCCATTCCACACTGGATTTCATTGCAAACTTTAAGCAGGGTAGTTACGGTGGAGTGTTTGGGGCAAAAGCCAGATTAGAATTGGCTAGGGAAATTTGTCTTGATATAGTAATCGCTTAATTGGGAGTGAACACATTTTTCCATTACTTTGGATAGTATTGGGAGAAGAGATTGGTCTGTAGTTTGAGACAGTGTTTTTGTCCCCACTTTTGAAGATTGGGACAACTCTGGCAGTTTTCCAGGTCATAGGGATATGGCCTGCAGACAGGATAGTTGACTATGGAAGCAATTGGTTTGGCAATGGCTGGGACACCAAGTCTTAGGAACTTGAATTGCAGTGAGTCAGGTCCACATTGGCTGCTTAGTTTTACTTTGAGGAGCGCTTGTGTAATCTCCTCATCGGATACTGGGACAAATTGAAAACTGTGAGCAGTGTTGGGAGCGAGTGGACCTATAGGGGTACTCTCAGAATGCGGTTCATGTTTGTGGTTTGGGTTGTGTTTCGCTAATAAGTTAGTAGCACACCCCACAAAGTAATCATTGAATGCATTTGCAATGTCAGTGGAATTTGTCAGAGTAATATCCTCCTTAGTGATATTACTTGGTTGTTGATGGTTAGAAGGCTGGACTATATAGTTGATAACCTTCCAGAAGGTAGCTGGGTTTGATGTATTCTGGTGGATGTTGCCAGAGTAGTATTGTGCTTTTGCATGCCTTGTTTGCATTGTGCACATGTTTCGCAGGCATCTGTAATGATTGAGATCCTTGGTAGTGCCAATTACTTTGTAGCTTTTCCACAAGGCATCCCTGAACTGGTAGAGTGCTATAAGGTCAGTTGTAACCCACAGAAGGTGGCCCCCCCGAACTCTTCATTTGCGTAGTGGAGCATGGGCATCACAGAGTTTTAAGAACTCGGATTGGAAATAGTCGAGTGCAGAATCAGGGTCGGGAATTAAGTCGATTCTGTACCAAGGGCAGTTGGTAAGGTCAGACAGAAACTGTTGTTGGTTAAAGTTTCTAAATGTTCTATGAGAGTTGTGCGCTGTCTCCTTTTCTCTGTCACTCCCAGGAACTTAATTCTAGAACCTTCGGACTGGCTATATATACACCTCAATAGTGATGTCACTCATCACAAAACATATCGTGGACGTGGCCTATTTTCTGCCAGAACTCTTTCACAGGATTAAGCACCAGACAGGACACAGATCAAATAAAGGGTCTTTATTCTGTCCGGAGTCAGCAGACAACAGAATATCACATAACAGAGCTATACTCAAAAACTAGGAGGATAAAGGGGGAATACTAGTTGACCTATGTGCCCGGCGCTGCCGAAATGGCTTACCCGGCGCAGCCACTAGTTGAGCTAGGAATAGGTCTCAGAGTGTATACACTAGGGCACTTACCTGTTTCCATGCGGGATGGGTCTGCGACAGCTCAAGTGAAGGGATCCTAACAGGTCAGATATGATAACCCAGAGCTGATTACACCACTAGTCACTATACTGTGACCAGCTTAGTCAATAGGAGCTGCTATATAAAGCAAATTTATTGTCATCATTCTGTTTATATCAGAGACTATTCAGATAATAGAGAGCAGGTTATTCAGCCTCACCTACCCCATGTTAGGAGTTCTTACTTTATCCTTACAGCTGATGTGCTTAGGATCATAAATGCAAGCACGCTTTAAATGGGTAGGGATGTTGCTCTACTGTTAATCATTGCTAACATCTCATAGCAAGTAGAGCCTCATACAGACTATATACTACATGTCTTTAGACAGGCTTCTTTTTTGCAATAGCTATCTCCTGTCATTCTGACTACCTAGGTGTACTTGCCCTGTATGTGTGCACTGATTGCTTAGTGGGTGTCATTTACCTCACAGATTAGCAACACTGTCAGTGCCACTACATGACCAACACACTCTTATCATTAGACACTATTCGGAGACATGCCTCCTTTACCCTTGCTCCTGTGTCAATGTCAAAGGACACTGGTGGATCGAGGCACTGATATTAGCTGTGTTAAGCCTATACGAATAACAAGCCTTCATAGCAGAGACTTTGCACAGACACCACTGCATACTCTCCTGTCAGTTGCCTTATACTGCTTTCCACAACCCTGCTTCATTGTTAACAAGGGAGAGAGCGGGGAATAAACTACGTTCCTGGAGTCAAGTCATACGCTGTCCAAGCGCTATTTTATTTGTATCTGTGTTTGTGTTCATTTTCAATAATTAATAAAACTTAGTAAAATAAATATTAGTAGAGGTTCGTATGCGTCCCAATAGGGTCCCTTTCTTCCCGTACACGTACACACACACACACGATAGTACGTATACAGGTATATGTAATTAGGGGGGTATTGTGTGTATTTGGGGTGTAGTGGGTGTATTTGGGAGGGATAGTATGTGTATATTTAGGGTGATTGTGTGTATTTGGGGGGATAGTGTGTATGGTGTATTTTTAAATGACAAACTTTTGCACAGAAAAATAATGAGAAAATAAGTAAAGGGACTTATTGTGAGATGCATTTTATTCCTCCCACATTTTTTCCTTTCCCTAATTCTGATTGAAGCAAGTTTGCCGTATGTTAATGCTTATACAGTATATACCTATTAGTGCGAGTGTGTGTACGGTATATGTATGTGACAATTTTCCTTTTCTTTATAAAAATGGTTCTTCCTTGAAAGGTTGCAGAGCTAAGGAGGAGTATAGCATCCCGCCCCCCTCCCTTTTCTCTATCGGATGACTTCTGGGGCATGGTTTTGGAAGGAGAATAAAAACCTTCCCATAAACAGTTATAGGTTGACTGTATAACAGCTTCTGAGACATGCATTTGATTTATTTTCCTGCACGTTTAAGATCTTGGTTGTGATTTTAGTACTCTTGACAATCTTGTTTCTCAGATTTTAAAATCGGATGTTTGTTTTTCTTATTCTTTACCCATGTCAATGTCGGAGACGTGTGGAAGTTATATCAATTACAAACCACCTTAAACTTTGGATATGGTCAGGCATACATCATTTCCCTTTTCAGCTAGGTCGCCTAAGGACTTGAGGGCTGCCACTCAAGTGCTACCCATGCCAGCCAGAGCTCCCCAGGGCCTCCTACAACCTGGGTTGTGCACTACAGAAGCAGCACCGCGGAATAGTGCACTCCTGCCCGTTTTCACATCTGCCTACAGCCTTAGACATCTGTGTCGGACCTGGTGCCGACGGAAAAGCTGCCTACTAATAAACCTGATGAAGTAACACTCCCAGCTATCAGGTAATTTCTGCACCAATGCACAGCATGTGGGATCAGAACAGACCTCAAAAATCACCACAAACTTATTTTCCAGGAGCCTGTTAATTGCAGCACAGCCGAAGGCTCCGGAGCACGAGACTTAAGGTAGGGTGCGCATACCCTTCCAGGGGTAGGCTGCGGCTCCGCTCAATTAATATAAAGTAACACGGCACGGGCAAAAATACAAAATAAACTATTAAATGTGATATTCCCTTAATAAATCTGGAAGGTGCTGTATGTGGAGTTTGCCCCTATATTAGGGCTGCTGACAGTTTTTGTGGGAGGATGGCCGTACTCAGAGCCTAAGCAGCAATGTCGGGTGGCTGCCTCCAGCCAGAAGTCCAAGGTATTCGTTCTAAGAGGTAACTTTAGCAATATTTGGGACAGAAGAACATGGGGACTGAAATACTTTAGTATTTTTGACTCCAGGAAAATGGCTTGAAACAACATGGTGGATTCAGGACTCCCAAAGGAAACATTTAAAACCTGCTATAGCCGTATGCACACCTCACAAATAATGGAAGACAATACCCCTGCTTCTTTATATTTATCCTCTTTGGTGTATTCATCCATGGATGAATACACCAGAGGACAAAATCCTAGCTACAGTATGATAATCTTCTGAACACCTCATTCACAGGTAAAGACCCCCCCACCGATGTGATGAACCATGTGTGCTATATATCTATTCCTCCGAACGTCATCTGGGAGACCCTCTGCAGCCTCGAACGCTTATTCAGAATGAAACCTTGTCCAATGGATGTTGGTCCATTTAGAGGCATTCAACAGACATTAAGATCAGTATTATTAGTATCATATTGCACCAGGGACTGCATTTTCAATTTGCCATTTAACAAGTTCAGAGAAAGCTTGTGTGCCAAGATCCCATTGGCAGCCACTCTTAGAAGTGCGATATATCACGTAGGAGTCTCTCATTCACTGTTTATTTTATGGTGCATTAGGCATCCTTACTTAAGTATCTTATTAGAGGCATCAGAGCCTATGAAATATCTAAAAGTGTAGAATATGAAACTATATATCAAAATTAGCCAAACAGAAATAAAACAGCACACCAGAAAATTAACAGCTATTTGGGAATATTCACTTTATAAAGTTGTATGCAAAAGTTTACATTAAAAAAAAAAAAATTGCTAAAAAAATTCACACGTCAGTTCAAATTATTAAATGTCATTTGGTGACAACGAAAAGACAAGTTCTTTATGTATGTTTTCTAAGGTAAACAGCATAGTTAATTGGGGTAGTGAAGAGGTTGATATTCTATAACTAGTTATGGGATATCCTCGTCTCATGTTGCATTAACACAAGATTTAAAATAACACTACACAAACAGAAATTACACATACAAAAAGTAAATAATCATTGAATTCTGCTCTAAAATGTATTTGTGATTATGCACCTATTAAGGAAACACATGATGTAAGACATATTCTTCCATTATAACATGATGTAAAACATATGTAATTACAAAAAACACAAATAATTCCGTATTTTACATTGTATATAAATTGATGCACGTGTCACTCAAATTATTTAAAAAAAAAAAAAAACTTAAATAAAAACAGTTTCCCTTAATTCAAAGTGAGATCTTGATTTTAAAATATATACAATAAAAGACTAGTGTTCAAATCACTCGATATAGGCTTAAAATGCCCAAACATTTAAATGAACCCCTCCACCAGCAAAGGGGCTGTACAGTTTTTGTAGTAATAAAAAAAAATAAAAAAAAAATTTGAAGTCTTCTCAAACTCTGGTTTTAATATTTTCCTCACACCACCAAGCTATCGCGGCTCAAAGCTTCACTCTGAAAAACAAGCAGGTAGATTAGAAAGTAGCACAACGCATGAAATGCACTTTAAAGATACGCATGAACGTGTCATTCAAAACTCACCCATATCAGCAAAGTATACACCCAAATGATTAACGTGGGAACACAAAAAGAAGTTCACCATTATCCTTTTAGCTGTAACTTTTTGAGATACTATTTACAGCGCTCATAGGTCAAAGTCTGAAACGCTAGAGTTCGAAAGGGCTAATTTATGTATACACTTGTTTTTGTAACGAATATACAAAAATAAAAATAGATTAAACGTTCTATGTTGTTCTAAATTGAGTGGATGGGTCACAACCAAAATTAGTTTTCTCGCGGTTTTGAATATTTAAAAATTAATTTGGAGTTTGAAAAAAGTCGACAATAGTTCTTTATATAAATTTAAAAAAAACAAAGAATGCAGAATATTTGAACAAATAAATCTGAACAAATTCGGCAGTGAGAACACAGAATAAAAACCCCAATAAATGTTTACTTTTCCAGAAAATTCTAATGATATTCTGCATATGGAATATGGACATCTCATCTGCTGCCAGTATCGGCCACCCGATGTATTTGTCTATTTTCTTTATCTCTAACCTCTGACCATACCACAGTAACACTGACATATTAAGGGAGCTCTCCCAATAGCCCATTCAAGTCTGAACACCTATATCTCCTGAATTAGGCCTTTCGATTTGGAGAAAAAAAAAAAAAAAGAAGCTTAGTAACCAGTCAAGATCTTACAGAAATAGACTCATCCCGCCCCCCCCCCCCCCAAAAAAAATGCTTCCTTTCTTATTACCAGTGTGAAGTCGCTTTGCTGCTATATTTAGCGATCCTGTCCTTTTTAAATCCTTTTGTTGCATTTTGGAGATTTGAGCTGAAAATTTGCCTCTTAAAAAAAGTTTTTAAAATGACCATTGCCATCCGCACATATTAAGGTAACAGAGGCTGATGCAGGTATACACTCAGCAAATATTAAAGCTTTAGAAACATTAACAAGTAAGTAATAGACCAAGAACTGCTTTTTGGTGGAAATACACCCCAGGACCAAAGTCAACTGATCCAGTCACATATTTAAAGGAGCAGTTTCCCCCTCTTGTCACAAGGTTGCAATCAGGGGTCCCCCTGAACCAAACATCACTATTTTCAGCTTTGGGCCCCCTTGGTTCCCGGGATACTTACCGGCGAAGTTACAGGTTTGCATCTCCCTCAGGGGGGGAAACAAAATGGCTGCCAAATTTTTGGCCGACAGCAAGCTGCAATATCATTGGTTGATGATGAATTGCATATCCATTAAATGCCCTTTAAAAAACAGCTAACTTCACCAGTATCTCGGGATTGCAAATTTGAGTTTGTGAAAGTAGAATAAACCAACATACCAATAACAAATTACAACCTACACGACCTTCTGATGCCAAAGCAAATAAATCATTTAGTCAAGTTATGGGCAATAAGCAGCAGCAGCAGTAAGTAGTAGTAGTTGTAGTAGCAGTAAGTAGTAGTAATAGTAAGTAGTAATAGTAGTACTTAACTGACCTTTTTCAGTTTCATTTTCTTGCCTCTGGATGAGACCGATTCTGTTTCAGTGTAAGGTGGTGGTGGGGGAGGAAAATCATCCTCATTCCGGTTCTTTCTTGTATCGGAGCGTGTTGCAGAACTGCCAATGCTTTCTTGACCATCCCTACCTCCAGCTTTCTGCTGTTTTCTTCTTAGGACATCCTCTAGGAATCGATCATCATATTCAGGTTCATGGCGAGAACGGTCCAAATTTCTGAGGTCATCTCTACTTCGGCTCCTCTTTGCTTCATAGTAATCATCGCGTGGCTCAGGGGAGCGTTCTTGCCGTCTCCTATCATACACATGACTGCTACGGTCATCATCAGAGTTACGCCTTCCTCGGTGGCGACCATCAGACTGCTGATCACGATATTGGTGTCGTTCTCGCCTATCAAAATCATCCAGATCATCCATGGAGTGAGCACGAGAACGTCTCTCGATGATTGGTCCACCACGGATTTGTTCTAAACCATAACGATCTTGTCTGGAAGGTTGGGAGCGCCGGCTTTCACTTTCTAGAAGGCTTTCCTCCTCTATATCCCGGATTGGAGTCATGGCTTGATTCCGTAAGCGTCCCAAACCATTTCTCAGGTAGTTTCTTTGATCCTCCTCATGCAATGAACTGACCTCACTCATTGCTGAAGCTAAGAAAACAAATATAAAACCAAGTCTTAAACTCATCTCAAGTATGCTCTGTACAAATTAATCATATGAATTCCAACTGACCTTTTTCATGTCTGCTATTGGGGTCTCCTGGTCTTGATGGATCAAAGTTTGCCAGCTCTTTCTCCATGTAATAAAGAACTCTCATTGAATCATCCTGTTGGTTAGCTTGAATGCGATAACCACTTCGAACTAAAAACAAAACAAACACATAAAAAAAATACTGATAAAGAAGATGCAAAATTGGAGCTAAGCTAAAATAATCCTACATCTACTATATATTTCTGAAAGCACTGTATGTCTGCGTCCCTAGCGGCAATCTCATTGGTCCCTTGGCCAGCCCGCCCCCGCACCTCTCATTGGCCTGAGGCAGAGTGACAGGCAAAAAAAAAAAAAAAAAAACCACACACACACACACCCTCACTCTCCCCCGTCAGTTGGACCGCAGCTCACCTTCCACACACACATCCCCCCCCTCCTCCTCTCCCAGTGCCCCTCACTCTCTCCCCCCACCTCACCCAAATCCCCACGCTCCGCAACATCCCCAGCCGCACCATCACCCTCACCGGGCGCCGCAGCCCTCCTGCTCAGCAGCAAACTCCAGGCTCCTCCCCCCTCGCGGCGCGGCCCGGGCCTCCTGCTCTCCCCCTCAAGTGCGCCGCTACCATAGAGGGGAAGCGCGGCGCGGGACTCCCCCTCACGTGCGCCGGCTCCCGGACGGAGGGGAAGCGCGGCGCGGGACTCCCCCTCACGTGCGCCGCTACCGGACGGAGGGGAAGCGCGGCGCGGGACTCCCCCTCACGTGCGCCGCTACCGGAGAGGGGAAGCGCGGCGCGGGACTCCCCCTCACGTGCGCCGCTACCGGAGAGGGGAAGCGCGGCGCGGGACTCCCCCTCACGTGCGCCGCTACCGGAGAGGGGAAGCGCGGCGCGAGACTCCCGATCACGTGCGCCGGCTCCCGGACGGAGGGGAAGCGCGGCGCGGGTCTCCTGCCACTCTTGCCCCCCCCCCCAGCTTCCCGAACTCACCTCCTGCCCCAGCCAGATGCCACGGGGTCAAGGTAAGTCACCCACCCAGTCACCCACACACCCAGTCACTTTCACCCAGTCACCCACCCACCCAGTCACTCACCCACCCACTCACTCAGTCAAGTCACCCACCCACTCACTCAGTCAAGTCACCCACCCACTCACTCAGTCAAGTCACCCACCCACCCACGTCAAGTCACCCACCCACCCACGTCAAGTCACCCACCCACCCACGTCACCCACCCACCCAGTCACTTTCACCCAGTCACCCAACCAGTCACCCACCCACCCAGTCACTTTCACCCAGTCACCCAACCAGTCACCCACCCACCCAGTCACTTTCACCCAGTCACCCAACCAGTCACCCACCCACCCAGTCACCCACCCACCCAGTCACTTTCACCCAGTCACCCAACCAGTCACCCACCCACCCCAGTCAACTCAGTCACCCAACCAGTCACCCACCCACCCCAGTCAACTCAGTCACCCATTCAGTCACTCAGTCACCCATTCAGTCACTCAGTCACTCAGTCAGTCACTCAGTCACTCAGTCAGTCACCCATTCACTCAGTCACCCATTCAGTCACTCAGTCACCCATTCAGTCACTCAGTCACCCATTCAGTCACTCAGTCACTCAGTCACTCAGTCACCCATTCAGTCACTCAGTCACTCAGTCACTCAGTCACCCATTCAGTCACTCAGTCACTCAGTCACCCATTCAGTCACTCAGTCACTCAGTCACTCATTCAGTCACTCAGTCACTCAGTCACTCAGTCACCCATTCAGTCACTCAGTCAGTCACTCAGTCACCCATTCAGTCACTCAGTCAGTCACTCAGTCACCCAGTCACCCATTCAGTCACCCAGTCACCCATTCAGTCACCCAGTCACCCATTCAGTCACCCAGTCACCCAGTCACCCAGTCACCCATTCAGTCACCCAGTCACCCATTCAGTCACCCAGTCACCCATTCAGTCACCCAGTCACCCATTCAGTCACCCAGTCACCCATTCAGTCACCCATTCAGTCACCCAGTCACCCATTCAGTCACCCATTCAGTCACCCAGTCACCCATTCAGTCACCCAGTCACCCATTCAGTCACCCAGTCACCCATTCAGTCACCCAGTCACCCATTCAGTCACCCAGTCACCCATTCAGTCACCCAGTCACCCATTCAGTCACCCATTCAGTCACCCAGTCACCCATTCAGTCACTCAGTCACCCAGTCACCCATTCA
The DNA here is from genome assembly GCF_040206685.1 of Ascaphus truei. NCBI lineage: Eukaryota > Metazoa > Chordata > Amphibia > Anura > Ascaphidae > Ascaphus > Ascaphus truei. Next base: position 126,920,421 of record NC_134488.1, read on the forward strand.
GTCACTCAGTCACCCATTCAGTCACTCAGTCACCCATTCAGTCACTCAGTCACCCATTCAGTCACTCAGTCACCCATTCAGTCACCCATTCAGTCACTCAGTCACCCATTCAGTCACTCAGTCACCCATTCAGTCACTCAGTCACCCATTCAGTCACTCAGTCACCCATTCAGTCACTCAGTCACCCATTCAGTCACTCAGTCACCCATTCAGTCACTCAGTCACCCATTCAGTCACTCAGTCACCCATTCAGTCACTCAGTCACCCATTCAGTCACTCAGTCACCCATTCAGTCACTCAGTCACCCATTCAGTCACTCAGTCACCCATTCAGTCACTCAGTCACCCATTCAGTCACTCAGTCACCCATTCAGTCACTCAGTCACCCATTCAGTCACTCAGTCACCCATTCAGTCACTCAGTCACCCATTCAGTCACTCAGTCACCCATTCAGTCACTCAGTCACCCATTCAGTCACTCAGTCACCCATTCAGTCACTCAGTCACCCATTCAGTCACTCAGTCACCCATTCAGTCACTCAGTCACCCATTCAGTCACTCAGTCACCCATTCAGTCACTCAGTCACCCATTCAGTCACTCAGTCACCCTCCCACTCAGTCACCCTCCCACTCAGTCACCCTCCCACTCAGTCACCCTCCCACTCAGTCACCCTCCCACTCAGTCACCCTCCCACTCAGTCACCCTCCCACTCAGTCACCCTCCCACTCAGTCACCCTCCCACTCAGTCACCCTCCCACTCAGTCTCCCACCCATTCAGTCTCCCACCCATTCAGTTTCCCACCCATTCAGTTTCCCACCCATTCAGTTTCCCACCCATTCAGTTTCCCACCCATTCAGTTTCCCACTCACCCACCCATTCACTTTCCCACTCACCCACCCATTCACTTTCCCACTCATCCACCCATTCAGTTTCCCACTCATCCACCCATTCAGTTTCCCACTCACCCACCCATTCAGTTTCCCACTCACCCACCCATTCAGTCTCCCACTCACCCACCCATTCAGTCTCACACTCACCCACCCATTCAGTCTCACACTCACCCACCCATTCAGTCTCACACTCACCCACCCAGTCTCACCCAAAACCACCCACCCAGTCACGGACCCCACCCACCCACTCACCCCACCTACCCACTCACTGACCCACCCAGTGACCGACCCCAGTCACTGACCCAACCAGTCACCGACCCTGAAAGTCACCCAGTCACCGACCCACCCACCGACCCAAAGTCACCCACCCACCCAAAGTCACCCACCCACCCAGAGTCACCCACCCACCCACCGACCCAAAGTCACCCACCCACCGACCCAAAGTCACCCACCCACCGACCCAAAGTCATCCACCCCCCGACCCAACTCATCCACCCAACCACCGACCCAAAGTCACCCACCGACCTAAAGTCACCCACCCACCGACCCAAAGTCAAACCGACCTAAAGTTACCCACCCACCCAAAGTCACCCACCCACCCACCCACCGACCCAAAGTCACCCACCCACCGACCCAAAGTCACCCACCCACCGACCCAAAGTCACCCGCCCACCGACCCAAAGTCACCCGCCCACCGACCCAAAGTCACCCGCCCACCCACTCAAAGTCACCCACCCACCGACCCAAAGTCACCCACCCACCGACCCAAAGTCACCCACCCAGTCACCGACCCAAAGTCACCCACTCAGTCACCAACCCACCCACACACTCAGTCAACTCAGTCACCCACCTAGCTGTCAAGGGGGGGGGGGGGGGAGCCTAACCCTGTCGTACGCCCCCCCCCAAAATTACATCCCGGGCAACTCAGCTAGTGCTCAAATAATGAAGTTAATTCTCAGTGCCAAAACATTACAGGTCAATCAACTAAGGAGTTTTGAATGTCCTTAACATGAGTTAAATAAGTATGCACAAAAATACATTGATTTCAATGCTGTGGATCTTAATGAAAGCAGAAAGCATCCTGTAATACAAGTGTGGTCTGTAAAAACGAAGATTCATACCAGCATTTCCACCATCGGTTTCTCGAAGAAGAGGTGCTTGGGAACTATGCCCACCCACTATAAAAGGAAAATAATAATTACGTTAGCAGTGCACCATCAATTCTTGTGAAAAGACAG